>NW_026880134.1:0-29307 GCF_032173495.1 Musca vetustissima
TTTCAAGGGTCTACACAATGCGTGGATTTTTTCAAGAATATTTTTTCATGGGTCTACAAGAGGCGCGGATTTTTTAAAGAATATTTTTTCAAGGGTCTACAAGAGGCGTGGATTTTTTAAAGAATATTTTTTCGAGGTCTATACAAGGCGTGGATTTTTTAAAGAATATTTTTTCAAGGGTCTACAAGAGGCGCGGATTTTTTAAAGAATATTTTTTCAAGGGTCTATACAAGGCGTGGATTTTTTAAAGAATATTTTTTCGAGGTCTCTTCAACAGGCGTGGAGTTTTTAAAGAATATTTTTTCAAGGCTCTACACAAGGCGTGGATTTTTTAAAGAATATTTTTCAAGGGTCTACACAAGGCGTGGATTTTTTAAAGAAGACTTTTTTCAAGGGTCAACCACAAGAGGCGTGGATTTTTTAAAGAAGACTTTTTTCAAGGGTCAACCACAAGAGGCGTGGATTTTTTAAAGAATATTTTTTCATGGGTCTACAAGAGGCGCGGATTTTTTAAAGAATATTTTTGGAGGTCAGTACAAGGCTGGATTTTTTAAAGAATATTTTTTTCATGGGTCTATAAGAGGCGCGGATTTTTTAAAGAATATATTTTCAAGGGTCTACAAGAGGCGTGGATTTTTTAAAGAATATTTTTTCAAGGGTCTACAAGAGGCGTGGATTTTTTAAAGAATATTTTTTCAAGGGTCTACACAAGGCGTGGATTTTTTAAAGAATATTTTTTCAAGGGTCTACACAAGGCGTGGATTTTTTAAAGAATATTTTTTCAAGGGTCTACACAAGGCGTGGATTTTTTAAAGAATATTTTTTCAAGGGTCTACCACAAAGCGTGGATTTTTTAAAGAATATTTTTTCAAGGGTCTACACAAGGCGTAGATTTTTTAAAGAATATTTTTTCAAGGGTCTACACAAGGCGTAGATTTTTTAAAGAATATTTTTGGAGGTCAGTACAAGGCTGGATTTTTTAAAGAATATTTTTGGAGGTCAGTACAAGGCTGGATTTTTTAAAGAATATTTTTGGAGGTCAGTACAAGGCTGGATTTTTTAAAGTATATGTTCAGACTGGCGTGGATTTTTTAAAGCGTGGAGCCCCTTTGTTCTTGATTTTTTTTAAAGAACGTCATAACCTTGAAAAAATGATAGACATTTTTATTAAATTAAATTGCCTCTGTAGTCTAATAAGTTGTTAACGTTGTTAATCTCGCATTTTATTGCCTCAGCACGTTCCAGCTCCTATTTAGAACACAATGTCGGCCGATGTAATCTTGTCACCATCTTTGCAGCGGTGCCCTTTTATACAGCTGATTTAAATTCTGATTCCGATTTCAAAACAAAGTCAGAAATAATATTTCATTCATTCTTTGCTATGGAATCACGATTGTTTTAATTACTAAGTAGTAGACTAATTTAAAATATTTATTTATTTTTTTTTAATTAATGGCGGCAACTTGTAAAAATAAAATTCAGAAAAAAACAATTGCAAGTAGAAAAAAAAATACACGGAGAAAAAATAAGTTACAGATCCCTCTACTCAACCTCGATGGAATAGAATGAGGGCAAGTGTTCCGTTTTAAAAATATACCCTAATAGAGTTTCTTGGTTTTGTCAGAACTTATATCGGGTCAGGCTAAATTTCGCAACCTACCTCTGGTGACCTGACCTCCTAAGGTGCCAAATTTCACTTTACAATGTCTGCTCCACATCCATTTGCAGAGGAAAAAATTACAAACAAAAAAGTTTAAAAAAATTAATTGTAAACCACTTTCCCAAACTTTGAAATTGGATTTCGACTAAACTCCAGCTTAAGAAAAAACTTAGTTGCGTTTTATTTTTTTGTTTTTGCCCCACGAATAAAATGGGGGTTTATTTACCTCAACTGTTTATTGTTGACGGGGTTTTTATGCGTTTTTTGCATGTCTGCCATGTTTACAGGTACAGCGAACTTTAAAAATAAATACTAACAATAAAAACACAACAACAACAATGAATAATAATTTAAAGAAATGCAACAACAGGGCTAAGCTGAGGCGGTAGACACAAATTAAACAAAACAACCAACAATAAATGTCTGTCTGTCTGCTAGGAGGTTTCGTGTGGCGAACGCATAAAAAACAATAAGAAAATAAAAATAACGCAACAGGTTTTTGGAATTTCGTTGTTAACCAAATAAACTAAATTTTATATGGATTTATTCAACAACAACAACAACCATTAATGTGCATAGAAGTGGGTCCGGAAGGAAGGACCCATAAAGGCGTGGATTTTTTAAAGAATATTTTTTCGAAGACCAAACAAGGCGTGGATTTTTTAAAGAATATTTTTTCGAAGACCAAACAAGGCGTGGATTTTTTAAAGAATATTTTTTCGAAGACCAAACAAGGCGTGGATTTTTTAAAGAATATTTTTTCGAAGACCAAACAAGGCGTGGATTTTTTAAAGAATATTTTTTCGAAGACCAAACAAGGCGTGGATTTTTTAAAGAATATTTTTTCGAAGACCAAACAAGGCGTGGATTTTTTAAAGAATATTTTTTCGAAGACCAAACAAGGCGTGGATTTATTAAAGAATATTTTTTCGAAGACCAAACAAGGCGTGGATTTATTAAAGAATATTTTTTCGAAGACCAAACAAGGCTTGGATTTATTAAAGAATATTTTTTCGAAGACCAAACAAGGCTTGGATTTATTAAAGAATATTTTTTCGAAGACCAAACAAGGCGTGGATTTTTTAAAGAATATTTTTTCGAAGACCAAACAAGGCGTGGATTTTTTAAAGAATACTTTTTGTCCACAACTCTTTAACCTTTGATCAATAATATTACCCAATCGTCATGAATTCTTTCACCTATTCCGCAAGAGGTTTTTGATCCAATCCCATTTGGTTGCCGCTTCAAAATTCTACAAATAACTGCATTCATTGATTTATCACCCCGATTTGTATCGTTCAGACCCATGAATTGACTGATAGCAGAATTTTATTATTAGAGACTTGATTGCATTCTGAAAAAATAAGGTCAGTGGTATCTGAAAATAAAGTCGTAATTTTTGTGAACAACACCCACGCTTTGTATGATAAGAAATTATTGCGAAATCCAATTGGAAAAGAGAATGCCCTTCTGTAACGATTGCAACACAACAATGGTGATATCAAAGACCGGGCCCAATTTTTATCGCCAAAATCAATTTTTATTTGTCAGTTCATTCATCCATATATTTTTTGTGTGGAGTAAATGTCCTCAATATCAGATTGTTGAAAAATTATAAGAAGTCATTATTCAGATCCTCAAATTAGGGCCTCATAGTTACCTCCATAAATGTTCACCTTCATTAAAATTTAGACACCAAAGCCAAGCCCTGGTACAGTTTCGTGATCAGTATTTAACAAGCCTTTGATGAAGAAAAATATAACTAAATGTGGCTCTCCATGACCTTGGTGCGGATTTATTCATTAGTTCCATGCCTGCCTTTTTTTTGGATAGAATGAATGACGTTGTTGTTATTGTTGTTACAGTTGTTTCTGCAATGAAATTAATTCATTTGTTTAGTCGGCGTATAATTTTTTTCTGAGCGTCATAACCACGCCAACAGCGCACTTGCATATCTGCAACAAAATAATCAAAACTTTGTTTTGGAACGCAGCTTATTTCCATTTCTGTGGTTTCTCAATCGCCCAAAACCGAGATACGATTTTTCAATGTTGGACAATGCACATGAATTGATGAATATTTTTAGAGGCAATGGAAGCTCTTTGGGGCACGCAAAAACGGAATGAAAATAATCTTAAAATTTTCTTGAGGTGAATGTATAATAGAATGGGTAAGATTGGGACCTCACATAACAAAGAAAAAAATCGAGTCCCTTAGAAAAATATTCTTCAAAAAATCCACGCCTTGTATAGTACTTATTTACTTAGCTGGCTTGTTACAGAACGGTTGTTCTTTAAGCCGAGCTTAAAAAAATCGCGTCGATCTTGTGCGCATCTCCTCCAAATTGAAAGACCACGTTCCAAGATGTTGTTTTCTACTTGGTCTTTCCATCTGATTCGTGGCCTTCCCCCTCTACGGGAACCATCAGTAGGCTCGCTTTTATAACCCGTTTGGGCTGGGTTATTCTCATTCATTCGCACAACATGGCCTAGCCATCGTAGTCGCTGCAGCTCAATACGATTGACTTTGTCGATGTCTGCGTATAAATTGTAAAGCTCGTGGTTCATTCGACGCCGATATTCACCGTCGACGCAGTGCGGCCGGTAGATCTTTCGTAGAATTTTTCTAACAAACACCCCAAGAGGTGCCCCATTTGCTTGCGCAAGTACCCATGCTTTAGATCAATGTAACAGCATGGGTAATATCAGCGTCTTGAAAAGTGTGAGTTTAGTCTGGCGAGAGGTGACCTTGCTTTTGAGTTGTTTGCTCAGACCATAGTAGCATCTGTTGGCCATCACAATCCTTCTCCGAATTTCAAAACTGATGTCATTCGTTTTGTTTATGGCGCTACCAAGGTATATAAAATCTTTAATTACCTCGAAGCTGTAGTTCTCAAATTCCACAAATGGTCCGAGTCTACTGGACGTCTTGCGCGTTGATACCATCAGCTTGGTCTTCTCGCCGTATACTGCTTGACCCACTTTTGCAGGCTCCTTCTCAATTTGTTTAAAGGTGGCTGTTACCGCTCTCAGTGTTCGACCCATTATATCGATGTCATCGGCGTAGCCGAGTAACATGTGTTGTTTGGTGTACAGAGTGCCATTTCTGTTCACCTTGGCGTCTCGTATGACCTTTTCCTGCAGGATGTTAAAAAGGTCACATGACAAACTGTCACTTTGTCTGAATCCTCGTTCAGTATTGAAGGGCTCCGAGCGATCCTTTTCTACTTTAACTGCTGGCATTGTATCAGTTAAAGATATCCTGCATAGCCGAATTAATTTTGCAGGAATGCCAAACACATACATGGCTTTAAACGCCTCTGAACGGATAGGTCTATCGAAGGCGGATTTATAGTCGACGAATAGATGAAATGTGTCGATGTGTTTTACG
Organism: Musca vetustissima; assembly: GCF_032173495.1. Lineage (NCBI taxonomy): Eukaryota > Metazoa > Arthropoda > Insecta > Diptera > Muscidae > Musca > Musca vetustissima. The sequence goes on from NW_026880134.1 coordinate 5,051, forward strand.
TGGGGTTTTTCCAGGATTTAGCGCAGAGTGAAAATTTGGTCAATGGTGCATTTGCCAGGTCTGAAGCCGCATTGTTATGGTCTAATAATGTCATCGACCATTGGCCTGAATCGTTCACACAGCACACTGGATAGCACTTTATATGCGATGGGAAGGAGATTTATTCCTCTATAGTTGGCACATATCGCCTTTTCTCGTTTTTTTTGTGCAGGGGACACAGGATGTTGAGGTTCCAATCATTGGGCATGCATTGCTCTAGCCAAATTATACTAATCAGCTGGTGCATGCTCCTGACCAGCATCTGACCACCTGTCTTGAATATTTTGGCTGGTATCCCGTCGGCACCGGCTGCTTTATTGTTCTTCAGACGATTAATTGCTATTCTGACTTCATCTTGGCTAGGTTGTATACACTCTACATCATCATCTCTTATTGGTTCTGTGGTATTTTCTTCGTCGTCACTATTTGATACCAGAAGCTTTTCAAAATGCTCCTTCCAGATCCTCAACACGCTGCATGTATCTGTCACCAGGTTTCCTTCTTCATCTCTTCTGGAGGATGTGCCCGCACCAAAACCTTCGGTTTGGTGTTTTACTCGTTGGTAAAATTTTCGGACTTCATTCTAACTCCTGTACATCTCCATTTGCTCACGCTCACGTTTTTCTTGTTCTTTCTACTTTTTTTTGAAAACACGTTTCTCCTCTCTGCTTTTCTTCCGATAATTCTCCATCACATTACGTGTTGCTACTGTCTGCAGGGTTGTCCTATACGCTGCGTTTTTCACATCAGTATCATTACGACACTCCTGATCGTACCATGGGTTTCTTGGTGGTGGTTTTTGGTACCCAAGTGTTGCTTTTGCTGTCGTTTTGTAGGGACAAGAAGTCCTTTCGCCAAGCAGTTGAGCGGAGTATGCTCGGCTACCTGTTGTGTTTGCAGCTTTTTGTTGTCGAATTTCCGTGTTATATCGCACCTTTGCTGCAACATTAAGACGAGTGTGAACTTCGGCTGCTACAAGGTAGTGGTCCGAATCGATATTCGCTCCTCGGATCGATCGAACGTCTAATACAATGCCTTCCGTCTATCACAAAATGTATAGCCTTTAAAAAAATATGCTTTAAAAATTCGACGCCTAACAAATTAATAAAGATTTTGAATACCGTTGAAAATAAGAAACATTAGATGACTCTTCAAATAATTGCCACCCGAAAACAAATCTCTCGCTAATGACGGGCGCCTCTCAAACAATCTTCAATTAATCTTCAATTTCCGAATAAAAACAAACAAATAAAAAACAAACAAAAGATAAGAGGATCTAACCTTCACCTGCTAAATTTTGGCAACAACAAATTGCAAAACAATTTGCACAATGCGATTAATATTTAAGCATAAAGCCTGAATAGTTCGCAACAAAAAATAGAGGGTCGACAGACAGACCAGACCCCCTTGTTGCTAAAAGAAATCACTGTTAAAAATAGAGTTTCCATTCAAATGAAATCTTTTGTGTGAATGTGTGTGTGTCGGATATTTTTTGTGTGAATGTGTGTGAGTCCGATAACTTCAAGGAAGATCTGTAGATAATAACTCTATTTAGACATTAACCCATAAATGCCATAGGTAATTTTAAATATGAGATAATTCAATATTATTTTCAAAATTGTACTAGGCCTCGGACCACAGCAATATACGTTAAACGATTTTGTGAGAAAAACATTTAATTTCATATTCCGGCTCTTAAAGGGTTAATAGGAGGAATTTCGTATGTTAATAGAAGTAAGAAGTCATCAGCCGTAGATCATAGCAGACTTTGCTGAAGTCAAGATAATCTAATCAGATAATAAACGTAAACACAGTGGGACGATATATGGCAAACATTGTTTGCATTCGGTATTCCATGGCTGGTGGTAAATTGGGATTTAGTCAGCCATAACAAGTTTGAACCGAAAATTAGTGAACTTTTTTTTATCAGACGTGAGCGGGTAAATAATTGCGTGTTGGATTTTTTAAAGAATATTTTTAGAGGGCCATACAAGGCGTGGGTTTGTTAAAGAATATTTTTGAGAGGGTATACCTAGGCGTGGATTTTTTAAAGAATATTTTTGAGAGGCTATGCCAAGGCGTGGATTTTTTAAAGAATATTTTTGAGAGGCTATACCAAGGCGTGGATTTTTTAAAGAATATTTTTGAGAGGCTATACCAAGGCGTGGATTTTTTAAAGAATATTTTTGAGAGGCTATACCAAGGCGTGGATTTTTTAAAGAATATTTTTGAGAGGCTATACCAAGGCGTGGATTTTTTAAAGAATATTTTTGAGAGGCTATACCAAGGCGTGGATTTTTTAAAGAATATTTTTGAGAGGCTATACCAAGGCGTGGATTTTTTAAAGAATATTTTTGAGAGGCTATACCAAGGCGTGGATTTTTTAAAGAATATTTTTGAGAGGCTATACCAAGGCGTGGATTTTTTAAAGAATATTTTTGAGAGGCTATACCAAGGCGTGGATTTTTTAAAGAATATTTTTGAGAGGCTATACCAAGGCGTGGATTTTTTAAAGAATATTTTTGAGAGGCTATACCAAGGCGTGGATTTTTTAAAGAATATTTTTGAGAGGCTATACCAAGGCGTGGATTTTTTAAAGAATATTTTTGAGAGGCTATACCAAGGCGTGGATTTTTTAAAGAATATTTTTGAGAGGCTATACCAAGGCGTGGATTTTTTAAAGAATATTTTTGAGAGGCTATACCAAGGCGTGGATTTTTTAAAGAATATTTTTGAGAGGCTATACCAAGGCGTGGATTTTTTAAAGAATATTTTTGAGAGGCTATACCAAGGCGTGGATTTTTTAAAGAATATTTTTGAGAGGCTATACCAAGGCGTGGATTTTTTAAAGAATATTTTTGAGAGGCTATACCAAGGCGTGGATTTTTTAAAGAATATTTTTGAGAGGCTATACCAAGGCGTGGATTTTTTAAAGAATATTTTTGAGAGGCTATACCAAGGCGTGGATTTTTTAAAGAATATTTTTGAGAGGCTATACCAAGGCGTGGATTTTTTAAAGAATATTTTTGAGAGGCTATACCAAGGCGTGGATTTTTTAAAGAATATTTTTGAGAGGCTATACCAAGGCGTGGATTTTTTAAAGAATATTTTTGAGAGGCTATACCAAGGCGTGGATTTTTTAAAGAATATTTTTGAGAGGCTATACCAAGGCGTGGATTTTTTAAAGAATATTTTTGAGAGGCTATACCAAGGCGTGGATTTTTTAAAGAATATTTTTGAGAGGCTATACCAAGGCGTGGATTTTTTAAAGAATATTTTTGAGAGGCTATACCAAGGCGTGGATTTTTTAAAGAATATTTTTGAGAGGCTATACCAAGGCGTGGATTTCTGAAAGAATATTTTTGAGAGGCTATACCAAGGCGTGGATTTCTGAAAGAATATTTTTCAGGGTCTACCATAAGGCCTGGATTTCTGAAAGAATATTTTTCGAGGTCTACCATAAGGCCTGGATTTCTGAAAGAATATATTTTTTCATTTTTTTTTTTTTTAATTTCCACAAATAGAGGAAACTATTTGTGTTCTATCCGAATGCTGTAAAATGACCAGCTGGTACCGCAAAATAATAATTGAAATTGTTTAGTTTTTGCCTTTTAATGTTAATTAGGTTTGCGCGTGTTATTTAAAACTATTTTTAATTTATTTTCAGTTTCAATTTTTTGTACCTGACAAAAGTTGGCCGTTGGCTAAGGAAGGAAGGTGTTGATGGGTGTTATTGTTTGTTTATTATTTAAATGGCATTTTTGGGGGCTCGGGTTACTGCCACTGAAATTTCCATACCTTGTGCATTTATTTAAAACGCTGTTTCTGTTTTCGTATTTTTTTTTTTTTTTTTTTTTTTTTTTGCCCGCTTGTTTTCAATTTAATTTCATTTGTTTGCTTGAAAAAGTTCATTGCTTGGGGTTTTTGTTATTGTTTTTGTTTATTTCACGGTCATTAGTTTCTGCTGGTGGCGGGGTGTACAATATCATAGCCCACCATAGTTACTTGTCAATTGTTGTCATGTCATAGCGCCATGGGTAGCCGCCAGCTGGCGAACACTTTGAGTTTCACCTCCAATATTTTATTTCCTCAAAAGAATTTCTAAGAATTCCTCGAATTCTCCTCTACTCAGGTTGAGTAGAACTATTATTTTTTTATATTTTTTAATATTTATGACAAGTCGCTGATATTTTTCATTCATAGAATCAATTCGATCTCACATGACCACCAGCGGACCGAATCGACCACCTAGCAGAGTAATGAGAGCTGTCGTGATCAATGTCCATGCCGCTATAATTACATAGAATCGGTTTAGCATTACGTCCAAAGGGCAACTGTAGTTATTGGTATTAAGCGAATGGGGACAGAGGGGACTTAAAGAAAAACAAACAAAATATCGAAGACCCAGAGTCCTGGATTTTTTAAAGAATTGTTTTTCAAAGGCCAACAGAGGCGTAGATTTTTTAAAAACTATTTTAGTGAAGTAACATAGGGATATAAGGAATCATTTTCCTCATATCCCTAACCGCTGAAAATTAGCAATGACAAGCCCCCTTTGGGAAAAATATAGACGACCAACCACTTGAAATTTCTTTTATTTTTCTGGCATCATTTTACAAAAATTCCTCTGCCAGCGTCGTTAATGTTTGTTTAGCTGCTGTTACTGCAGCAGCAGCACTGATGTTTGTCGTTGTAGTCGTGAGATATAAATTTTCAAACACCAACTGACCCTGATGTAAAAATAGACGCCAACAACTGTGGCGGACAGACATATCCCCCCATTACAACAGTCGGGTCCAAAGTCTGTAAGTAAAAAAAAGCTCATGAAAAAAATCAACTGTATGTTGATTGTGCCTGTGTATGTATATGCCTGTGTGTGCCTGTGTATGTATGTATATGTGTGTAATTATTTACATATATAATTTTAATCTACATACACATACGAAGGCGGAATTATAAAGCAAACACATCATCAGCTGTATGTAAACAATGAGTAAAAGCGGACCGGACCGGACCGACCACATGAAATTGTAGGCGTTTTCCTCTCGGTACAGCTGTGTTGTTATTTTGAAACTTTTTTCTTATTGTTGTTGTTGTTTTGCTGAAGAAGCACATAATTTCACGATAAAATAATTATTTTATTTTTAAAACAAAATTATTTCCGAATCGATTTTGAAGTTATAAATTCTGAAATCTTCACTTCCCGGTAATGAAAATTATATTTTTTTTTTTAAATCCACGCCTCCTATGAACCACTGAAAAAATATTCTTTAAAAAATCCACGCCTCCTATGGACCCTTGGAAAAATATTCTTTTAAAAATCCACGCCTCCTATGGACCCTTGGAAAAATATTCTTTTAAAAATCCACGCCTCCTATGGACCCTTGGAAAAATATTATTTTAAAAATCCACGCCTCCTATGGACCCTTGGAAAAATATTCTTTTAAAAATCCACGCCTCTTGTGGACCCTTGAAAAAATATTCTTTAAAAAATCCACGCCTCTTGTGGACCCTTGAAAAAATTTCTTTAAAAAATCCACGCCTCTTGTGGATTCTTGAAAAAATATTCTTTAAAAAATCTACGCCTCTTGTGGACCCTTGAAAAAATATTCTTTAAAAAATCCACGCCTCTTGTGGACCCTTGAAAAAATATTCTTTAAAAAATCCACGCCTCTTGTGGACCCTTGAAAAAATATTATTTAAAAAATCCACGCCTCTTGTGGACCCTTGAAAAAATATTCTTTAAAAAATCCACGCCTCTTGTGGACCCTTGAAAAAATATTCTTTAAAAAATCCACCCTTCTTGTGGAAAAAATATTCTTTTAAAATCCACGCCTGTTGTAGACCTTGGAAAAAATTCTTTTAAAAATCCACGCCTTTTGTAGACCTTGAAAAATACTCTTTAAAAAATTCACGCCTCTTGTGGACCCTTGAAAAAATATTCCACGCCTCTTGTGGATTCTTACAAAAAATATTCTTTAAAAAATCCACGCCTCTTGTGGACCCTTGAAAAAATATTCTTTAAAATATCCACGCCTCCTGTGGACCCTTGAAAAAATGTTCTTTAAAAATCCACGCATCTTGTGGGCCCTTGAAAAAAATATTATTTAAAAAATCCACGCCTCTTGTAGACCTTGAAAAAAAATTCTTTAAAAAATACACGCCTCTTGTGGCCGACCCTTGAAAAAAGTCTTCTTTAAAAAATCCACGCCTCTTGTGGTCGACCCTTAAAAAAAGTCTTCTTTAAAAAATCCACGCCTCTTGTGGTCGACCCTTGAAAAAATATTCTTTAAAAAATCCACGCCTCTTGTGGTCGAACCTTAAAAAAAGTCTTCTTTAAAAAATCCACGCCTCTTGTGGTCGAACCTTAAAAAAAGTCTTCTTTAAAAAATCCACGCCTCTTGTGGTCGAACCTTAAAAAAAGTCTTCTTTAAAAAATCCACGCCTCTTGTGGTCGAACCTTAAAAAAAGTCTTCTTTAAAAAATCCACGCCTCTTGTGGTCGAACCTTAAAAAAATTCTTCTTTAAAAAATCCACGCCTCTTGTGGTCGAACCTTAAAAAATATTATTTAAAAAATCCACGCCTCTTGTGGTCGAACCTTAAAAAAAGTCTTCTTTAAAAAATCCACGCCTCTTGTGGTCGAACCTTAAAAAAAGTCTTCTTTAAAAAATCCACGCCTCTTGTGGTCGAACCTTAAAAAAAGTCTTCTTTAAAAAATCCACGCCTCTTGTGGTCGAACCTTAAAAAAAGTCTTCTTTAAAAAATCCACGCCTCTTGTGGTCGAACCTTAAAAAAAGTCTTCTTTAAAAAATCCACGCCTCTTGTGGATCCTTGAAAAAAGTCTTCTTTAAAAAATCCACGCCTCTTGTGGATCCTTGAAAAAATATTCTTTAAAAAATCCACGCCTCTTGTAGACCCTTGAAAAATATTCTTTTAAAAATCCACGCCTATTGTAGAACCTTAAAAAATATTCTTTTAAAAATCCACGCCTCTTGTGGTCGACCCTTGAAAAAAGACTTCTTTAAAAAATCCACGCCTCTTGTAGACCCTTGAAAAAAGTCTTCTTTAAAAAATCCACAACTCTTGTAGACCCTTGAAAAAATATTCTTTAAAAAAATCCACGCCTCTTGTGGACCCTTGAAAAAATATTCTTTAAAAAATCCACGCCTCTTGTAGACCTTATAAATTATATAAAGTCTACACCAAGTAATTTGTTTTTCTCCACAAGCCCAGTGCTTCGAAAACCCCCCAGCGTTGTAGTGTTGGCGTGTGGAGGGCTCACGTGCCAACACTGTGACCTTCACATTACAAAATATTCTAGTTTTTCGAAAAATTGTGTGGCGTTATAAAATTTTGTAAAATATATATTTTCATGGAATACGTGACTGTTTGCTCGCATGCAAGAATATTTGAGGGGGTCATTGAGTTATCGAATAAAGAACAAACCGATTCATTGTTGAGATGCTAGTGAAAGGTATAATTTTTCCCACTTACCTTTTCATTTGAATGTATTCCATTTCCTTTGTTATCCCAGACAATTGAAGATGCTCCATGAAACGCCTGATCATTTTCTTTATCTGCAAAGAAGAAGAAGATACAAAAACAAGAATAGATAACATCAGGAATTTCGCAAAACTGGCGATTTTTATCAGTGTAAAGAAAGAACATGTGGCCTCAAATAAAACAAAAGATTTTACAGCGCTATATGGCTGGGAATGTATGCCACCGCCATAGACAAGATGGCCCATAAAATAATAAATAAATAAAACGGAAAATTAACTTATCAGTTGAATCGTACACACGCCCTGAAATATTGCACTCGAGATTAGATAAGAATATAGGATGAATGAAACTAGGAGAACTCGGAAAAAAATTTAAAGTAAGTAAACTTCGTGCATTACTTAGCTGGATTGTGACATAACTTTCGTTCCATAAGCCGAGCTTAAAAAAGATTTCCAGGCGCATCGGTCTTTTGCACAGTTTTTCCACTTAGAAAAATCATATTGTCTTCCACTTTATCTTCATCTCCATCTTATTCGTGGCCTTCCCCTTCTGCGTGAACCATCAGCTGGTTCGCTTCAATATGTGTTTTGGGCTCGGGCATGTTCATCCATTCTCACAACATGACCTAGACAACGTAGTCGCTGCAGCTCACTACGTCTAACAATGGCGATGTCCGAGAATAGCTGATACAACTCATGCTTCATTCGACGGCGATATTCACCATCAACGCAGATCGGCCCATAGATCTTTCGGAGAAATTTTCCTCCAAACACTCTAAGAGCTGCCTCATCTGCCTGCGTAAGTACCCATGCTTCAGATCCATATAACAGCACGGGTAGTATCAGCGTCATGTAAAGTGTGAGTTTGGTCTGGCGGAAGGTGGCCTTGCTTTTGAGTTGTTTGCTCAGACCATAGTAGCATGTGTTTAACATCACTATCCTTCTCCGAATTGCAAAACTGATGTCATTAATTTTATTTATGGCGGTACCAAGGTATATAAAATCTTTGACTACCTCGAAGCTGTAGTTCTCAAGATCCACAGTTGGTCCGAGTCTACTGGACGTCTTGCGCGTTGATATCATCAGCTTGGTCTTCTCGCCATTTACTGCTACAGTCCCACTTTGGCAGACTCCTTCTCAATTTGTTCAAAGGTGGCTGTTACCGCTCTCAATGTTCGACCCATTATGTCGATGTCATCGGCGTAGGCGAGGAACATGTGTTGTTTGGTGTACAGAATTTCATTTCTGTTCACCTTTGCCTCTCGTCGTATGACCTTTTCCAGCAGGATGTTAAAAAGGTCACACGACAAACTCTCACCTTGTCTGAATCCTCGTTCGGTATTAAAATGCTCCGAGAGGTCCTTTCCGACATTAACTGCTGATCTTGTGCCTGTTAAAGTTATCCTGCATAGCCGAATTAATTTTGCAGGAATGCCAAACGCAGGGATGGCTTTATATACCTCTGAACAGATAGGGCTGTCGAATGCGGCTTTATAGTCGACGACTAGGTGGAATGTGTCGATGTGTGTTTCGTGGGTTTTTTTCCAGGATTTGGCGCAGAGTGAAAATCTGGTCAATGGTGGATTTGATAGGTCTGAAGCCGTATTGGTATGGTCCAATAATGTCATTGGCAACTGGCTTCAGTCGTTCACACAGCACACTGGATAACACTTTATATGCGATGGGAAGGAGACTTATTCCTCTATAGTTGGCACATATCGTCTTGTCTCTTCTATTTTTGTGCACGGGACACAGGATGCTGAGGTTTCAATCATTGTGCATGCATTCTTCTAGCCAAATTGTATTAATCAGCTGGTGCATGCCAGCATGCCTTACCAGCATCTGACCACCAGTCTTGAATAGTTCGACTTGTAACCCATCGGCACCTGCTGCTTTGTTATTCTTCAGCCGATTAATTACTATTCTGACTTCATCTTAGCTAGGTGGTATACACTCTATACCGGCATCTATTATTGGGTTCTGGGGTATCCTCTTCACCGCACTATTTAATACCAGAAGTTTTTCAAAATGCTCCTTCCAAATCCTCAACACGCTGTCTGTATCTGTCACCAGCTTTCCTTCTTCATCTCTATAGCAGGATGTACCTGCACTAAAGCCTTCGGTTTGGTGTTTTACCCGTTGGTATAATTTTCGGACTTCATTCTGACTCCTATACATCTCGATTTGCTCACGCTCACGTTTTTCTTGTTCTTTCTTCATTTTTCTGAAAAAAAACCTTTCTCCTCTCTCCTTTTCTCCCGTGCATTGTTATATTGAAAAAATCCACGCCTTGTGTAGACACTTGAAAAAATATTCTTTAAAAAATCCACGCCTTGTGTAGACCCTTGAAAAAATATTCTTTAAAAAATCCACGCCTTTAGTAGACCCTTGAAAAAATATTCTTTAAAAAATCCACGCCTTGTATCGATGCTTGAAAAAATATTCTTTAAAAAATCCACGCCTTGTGTAGACCCTTGAAAAAATATTCTTTAAAAAATCCACGCCTTGTGTAGACCCTTGAAAAAATATTCTTTAAAAAATCCACGGCTCTTGTGGACCCTTGAAAAAATATTCTTTTAAAAATCCACGCCTTGTGTAGACCCTTGAAAAAATATTCTTTAAAAAATCCACGCCTTGTGTAGACCCTTGAAAAAATATTCTTTAAAAAATCCACGCCTTGTGTAGACCCTTGAAAAAATATTCTTTAAAAAATCCACGCCTTTAGTAGACCCTTGAAAAAATATTCTTTAAAAAATCCACGCCTTGTATCGATGCTTGAAAAAATATTCTTTAAAAAATCCACGCCTTGTGTAGACCCTTGAAAAAATATTCTTTAAAAAATCCACGCCTTGTGTAGACCCTTGAAAAAATATTCTTTAAAAAATCCACGCCTTGTGTAGACCCTTGAAAAAATATTCTTTAAAAAATCCACGGCTCTTGTGGACCCTTGAAAAAATATTCTTTTAAAAATCCACGCCTTGTGTAGACCCTTGAAAAAATATTCTTTAAAAAATCCACGCCTTGTGTAGACCCTTGAAAAAATATTCTTTAAAAAATCCACGCCTTGTGTAGACCCTTGAAAAAATATTCTTTAAAAAATCCACGCCTTTAGTAGACCCTTGAAAAAATATTCTTTAAAAAATCCACGCCTTGTATCGATGCTTGAAAAAATATTCTTTAAAAAATCCACGCCTTGTGTAGACCCTTGAAAAAATATTCTTTAAAAAATCCACGCCTTGTGTAGACCCTTGAAAAAATATTCTTTAAAAAATCCACGGCTCTTGTGGACCCTTGAAAAAATATTCTTTAAAAAATCCACGCCTTGTGTAGACCCTTGAAAAAATATTCTTTAAAAAATCCACGCCTTGTGTAGACCCTTGAAAAAATATTCTTTAAAAAATCCACGCCTTGTGTAGACCCTTGAAAAAATATTCTTTAAAAAATCCACGCCTTTAGTAGACCCTTGAAAAAATATTCTTTAAAAAATCCACGCCTTGTATCGATGCTTGAAAAAATATTCTTTAAAAAATCCACGCCTTGTGTAGACCCTTGAAAAAATATTCTTTAAAAAATCCAAGCCTCTTGTGGACCCTTGAAAAAATATTCTTTTAAAAATCCACGCCTTGTGTAGACCCTTGAAAAAATATTCTTTAAAAAATCCACGCCTTGTGTAGACCCTTGAAAAAATATTCTTTAAAAAATCCACGCCTTGCGTAGACCCTCTAAAAAATATTCTTAACAAAATTCACACCTTTGGTAGACCCTTGAGAAAATATATTTTAAAAAATCCAGACGTTGTTTAGACCCTTGAAAAAATATTCTTTAAAAAATCCACGCCTTGTGTAGACCCTTGAGAAAATATTCTTTAAAAAATCCACGCCTTGTGTAGACCTTTGAAAAAATATTCTTTAAAAAATCCACGTCTTTGGTCCCATTTTACCCTATTATTTTTAGTAGGTATTTAATTAAATAAAATCCAATTTGATTTGATTATAGGCCTTCTAAATTATTCGCAATGTGTTTTTTTTTTTTTTTTTTTGGTTTGTCCGATTACGAAATTTGAAGATAAATTAGATATGAATTTCTGTGTTGGTGTTGTTGTTGTTGTTGTTGTGTGGGACATTTATCATTTCACCCATTAAAATGAGGGCGACGACATAAAACCAACAACGACGAAAACTTTTCCCCTGAACATGTAGCAAGGTAATGGTCGGTCGGTGGGTCGGATGATATTGACGGCGATGATGGTGACGTTGCTTCTGTTCTACGTTGTTATCGTTTTTTTCTATTTTTTCTATTTAATTATAGCCTGGCCATTGAATTTATTGACATAGACATTTCACGTGAATAAAGCGTGCTCAGACAAATAGGCTGGCAGGCAGGCTGGCAATTCCACCATGAGAAAATATAGAAAAGAAAAAATAGTGGCACAATTTTGTATATGTTAATGTGTGTGAGTGTGTGTGTACATGTTACGCCTTTTCCCCAATGTCGTGCGATATCAGCACGGTAATTTGTTCCCCGCCACCTTTCAGTCATCGAACCGATTATAATTATTAATATCGTCAGTCAGTCGGTCATAAGATTTCACAACTATTTACCTGATAACCATATGACCGACAAAAATTGGTGTTATTGGGTTCGAACTCTACAAAATACCAGTATTACCAGAATTATGACGACGACGCACGAGTCAACAATGGGTTGAGGAATATTATTAAATGGCTTAGATTAGACGAAGGTGTAAAAATAGTAGGACCATATAGATGGCTGGGATTTTGCTAATGCGAAAATGCAATTTTAGAGATAAGGATACGAGTCACTTTACAGTGGCCCCAGGTAAAAAAATTAACTGTTATTATTTTTAATGTTTTTTTTCTTCAAAATATGTCGAAATAAAAAAATTCAAAATGACGATAACAGAGTAATGACAGGTCTCACGTCTAGGCCACATGTAAACATTGTGATAGTGGCCTCACAAGAGTAGTTTTTATTTGGAGCGAACAGTCGGAGAAAAATTCTTAACGACCCTGCTTAGAAGTCTTATTCGATTTTTTTTTAATTCATGCCTACTAAACTTAAAAAAATCCCATAAGAATTCAATGTAGGGACAATCAGAATTTTTTTCCCCCAATCGAATAATCATGTTTTGCTCATGTGAGGCCACTATCACAATGTTTACATGTGGCCTAGACGTGAGACCTGCCTTTACTCTGTTATCGTCATCTCGATTTTTTTATTTCGTAAGAAAAAAATTAAAACGAATTACAATTTTCGAATTATTTCAACATGTCTGGCAAGAGTGATTATCGAACATCGTCATTATTGGGACCCAGAAGGGTGTGCCACACTTCCCTTTTAATTATAGCAAGTGCATGCATCTCTATCACATTTTTGCATGCATTCTGCTGGCGTCAATTTATTTTGGCATTGATTTAAAAATAGGACAGTGGTTTATTTTTGGGAGCAGCATGACTAAGAACACATAAGAAAAAAATCGAGAGGTGCGGATTTAAAAAAAATTAAGGTCCACCAAAGGAGTGGATTTTTTAAAGAATATTTTTTCAAGGGCCTACACAAGGCGTTGATTTTTTAAAAAATATTTTTTCAAGGGCCTACCAAATGCTTGAGTTTTTTAAAGAAAATTTTTTTTAAGGGTCTACCAAAGGCGTGGATTTTTTAAAGAATATTTTTTCAAGGGTCTACCAAAGGCGTGGATTTTTTAAAGAATATTTTTTCAAAGGCCTACACAAGGCGTTGATTTTTTAAAAAATATTTTTTCAAGGGCCCACAAGAGGCGTGGATTTTTTAAAGAATATTTTTCAAGGGTCTACCAAAGGCGTGGATTTTTAAAGAATATTTTTTCAAGGCTACACAAGAGGTGTGGGTTTTTTAAAGAATATTTTTTCAAGGGCCTACACAAGGCGTTGATTTTTTAAAAAATATTTTTTCAAGGGCCCACAAGAGGCGTGGATTTTTTAAAGAATATTTTTCAAGGGTCTACCAAGGCGTGGATTTTTTAAAGAATATTTTTTCAAGGGTCTACCAAAGGCGTGGATTTTTTAAAGAATATTTTTTCAAGGGTCTACCAAAGGCGTGGATTTTTTAAAGAATATTTTTTCAAGGGTCTACCAAAGGCGTGGATTTTTTAAAGAATATTTTTTCAAGGGTCTACCAAAGGCGTGGATTTTTTAAAGAATATTTTTTCAAGGGTCTACCAAAGGCGTGGATTTTTTAAAGAATATTTTTTCAAGGGTCTACCAAAGGCGTGGATTTTTTAAAGAATATTTTTTCAAGGGTCTACCAAAGGCGTGGATTTTTTAAAGAATATTTTTTCAAGGGTCTACAAAAGGCGTGGATTTTTTAAATATTTTTTTCAAACCAAAAATATAGAATATTTCGATAAATAATATTTGTTGTTCAAAGTTCCAATTATTCTAAATTTTCCCCCCATAAACCATGTGACCGATTCTTTAAATATTGTCTGATTGAATTTGTCAAACTTTCCATGAGGTAGGTAGGTAGCCAATAATAATAATAATATGCACTCGAATATTCTCCAAAATAAATATATTAAAAATACAAGAATTATAATAAGATAAAAATTGTTTGGAAGTAAAAAACAAACAGTGGAACCCGGATATTAAAGCACAAGCTAACAAAATCTAGTGACATTGTCACCCTATAGAGGGGCCCTATAATTACTTTTGCTTAAGAATGATGTCGGCTTTATTGTCTTGTATGCAGTTATTTTTATCTACGTTTCACTGTACCATCACTTGATGTCATTATCAATATTTTTGTGCAGTTCACGACTTCTTTCTAGAAGAAACGTCTGTCTGGTTTTCTTTCTTTGACTATTTATCTTTATTTTGTGGTTAATGTTTTGAAAATGGCAAGAATTACGAATTATGGCATCACGAGCGGAAAGATATCTCCTCCTCTGTCACCAGCAGAGTCTATGCCAAACAATCCAATCACGAGGGTTTGCTAAATTTAAAAAAATAAATAGCGAAACAAAAATAGAGAACGTCACACCACAGCAAGACTAAAAATATGAAGATAGAAAGAAGAAGTTCAACATTGAACCCCACAAACAGAAAAAATAATATTGGTGTCAAGGGCGATCATGGGGCTCGATAAAAAAATATAATCTTTAAAAAACCAGGCCAGGATATTTGAAAAAATATTCTGTAAAAAATCCAGGCCAGGATATTTGAAAAAAAATATTTTGTAAAAAATCCACGCCTTGCGGATCTTTGAAAAAAAATATTTTGTAAAAAATCCACGCCTTGCGGATCTTTGAAAAAACTATTTTGTAAAAAAACCACGCCTTGCGGATCTTTTAAAAAACTATTTTGTAAAAAAACCACGCCTTGCGGATCTTTGAAAAAAATATTTTTTTTTTAAATCTACGCCTCAGTTGGTCCTTAACAAAATATTCTTTGAACTACCCAATACTACTGAGACCCCTTGAAAAAAAATATTAGCAAAAAATCAGTCCTTTCAAAAATAGTCACGGGAAGTGAGCCTCCTTCGAAAAATATGAATTAAAAAAAAAACACGGCTATATTGGACCTTGAAGAAATATTCTACAAAAATAAATCTACACCAAGATAACCTTGCTACATTCTTGTTCATAATCCTCCAAACAACTCTTTAACTTATTTCCGCCTAAACCCAGTCTCCAAAAATATTTATTATGTAATATTTTATTGTGTGTAATTTACCCACTAAACTACATTCGAAAAAGGAGTTGCCAAGGACATCATAAATTCTTAAATATCATGATTTCATTTCCAAAAAAAAAAAACATTTAAACAAAAAAGTTCATTAATAGCTGTTATCCTTGAACACAGAGACCCTGATTGCGGTTACCAGGTTCGTAGCTCACACGACAGCGTCATTGAAATGCTATGTGAAACCTTTTTTCGACACAAACGCACACACACACTCTCACCGTCTCCGAAAAGGTGAATGTGTTTCAATGTCACCACTCATTGCGTTGATTCTCCATTCAGAACATTCAGCCGGGACATTCGACTCGTCATGGCCTCGTCATTCTGATAAATTGCGTATTACCTTCGTTGCCTTGTGTGTGTGTGTGTGTGTGTGGCTACGTTTCGTTTAATTGGTGGAATGTCCTTTAGCTGGTGTTACGTTGTATTGTGAGTTCATTCGCCTTTTTCGTTTTGAGAGGAAGGGGTATTGTGACACATCACCAGAAAGTCCATGGGAATGCTACAATTGGCAGGGCGTTGTGAAAAAAAACACTCAGAGAAAAATGTAAGTAAAACACTAAACCTGCAATAACTAATCTATACAAAATCCACGCCCTAATTGAGCCTTGAAAAAAATATTTTTTTTAAAAAATCCACACCTCAATTGAGCCTCGAATAAATAATAAATATATATATTAAAATCCACGCCTTAATTGAACCTTGACAAAATATTTAAAAAAAAAATCCACGGCTAAATTGAAAATGAAAGTGAGCCTCGAAAAAAATCAACGCCATTGGTAGACCTAAAAAAATATTCTTAAAAAAATCCACGCCTTTGGTAGCCCTTAAAAATATCTTCCAAAGCGTCCTTGCAGTGACAGTAGCACATCATCAGCATACTCTAGCAGCATTCCTCCTTCAGGTGGTCCTGATATGTCACAGATGAACAAGTTGTACAGAACTGGTCTAAGCTGAGATCCTTGTGGTGCCCCTGCCTTAACTGGACGCTGCTCAGACAGCTTGTCCTCGACTCGTACTCGAAAGACTCGATCATTAAGGAAACTTTGCCACGATACGGCAAGTTTGTAGATCGAAGCCAAAGCTGATTGCATTTTGTATAAAATGCCATGCCGCCATACTGTGTCGAAGGCTTTGGCAAAGTCCAAGCCAACAGATATGGTTCCCTTGTTTTTTAGCTTGAATCCTTCTGTGACATATGTTGAGAATGCGGCTAGAGGGTGTGTTATTGAATGCTTTGGCCGAAATCCAAACTGACATTCTCTAAGAATCCTCCTGATGCGGCGTAGCAGGAAGTGCTCAAACAATTTCCCAAAGGGCGATAACAGGGAATTGGTCTGTAGCAGGATAGCATCTGCTCCAGGTTTTGGTATTGGTACCACTAGTGCTTCCCTTCCAGGCTGTCGGGAAATAGTCGATGTTGAGGCAGTGGTTAAATAATACCGTTAGGATAACCATAATGACTTCTCCAGCATTCTTTAAAGCGATGTGGGGGACCTTGTCGATGCCGTATGATTTTTTCGATGCACGCCGAGCTATGGCGGATCTGACCATGACTGGGTCTACAAAGCCGTTTTCTTCCCATTGAGCTTCATTGCTGAGTGCAGTCGCATCCGCTTTGAGCTTACTGTTGATGTTGACAATTGGTGTGTGATTGCCAATACCTTCGGCTGCCGTTTTTACAAGGTTCCGGAATGTGGTATCTATTGTGCTCTCCGTTTGATGAATACCCGCCATGTGGTCAGTATCTCCGCCTTTTGTGTGTTGCCCACTATAATTCTTCCATTTACGCCTAGTATTCCTTTGATGGGTTGCGTAAATTATATGCCTGCAACTCCTTTTACCTTACCGTAGGTTTTGGAGTTAACTTCAATGCTCTCCAAGAATCCTTTGAAGCGGTCCTTCTCATGCATGATAATAAGTTGTTTCATTATCACGCTAAGGTTCCTGATGTCCGCTTTGATGATGGGATGACGATCAGGATCTGCAGTTCTTCTCAGAGTGTCCCGGAGCCTGTTCCGCTCAGCGATGAATCTTAGGATGTTGGGTGATAGGTCGTCAAGGAAGCTTCTCCTTGTGGTTTGCCTTGACACGTTGTCTTCTATGGCTCGTCTGAATACAGAACTAAGTCCATTTAGGCATTCATTCACTCCGCTTTTTGTGTCATTCCTGTCTGTAGGAAGAGCGTATTGTATTAAGCCTTTCTGTATTTGGCTCTTGTATCTTCGTATTCTGATCCTGTTGAAGTTGTAGAATATCGCCCGTTCTTCTTGTTGGATACCACTAGTTCTCGGGTATATCTCGACTGCTCGATGGTCTGATTCGAATTCATGCGTTACTAACAGGCTTAGGTTGTCAAGGACAATTCCTGGTGTTCGCAAGAAGATATCGATGAATGATCCTCCCATTATGCCTGGCCTTGTTGCTACATCTGTCGGGCAGACGTCGACGCTAGGGCATACATTACATAATTTTGATGTTTGATGCTTGGCATTCAGGTCGCATCCAATTAAGACATCCTCGTTGGCACTCATGTCGGCAACTTCATCAAGATCCGAAGGGTTCAATGCTTCTTGTGGGTGTTGATACGTTGCAAGGAGTACAATGTGGGACCCATCCATCATCCAAATCCTTGCTCCCCAGGATTATATTTGACCAGTGTTCACAAAAACCTGTTCTGATTTGAGTGAACGTCCGATCATAACTCCAGTACCTCCGTCAGTGCGACCTTGTCTGCACTGCTTGTAGAAGGTATATCCTTCGATTCCAAATCGATGCCTTTCCGTAAGTTTATGCTCCACTATTAGCAGCACATCGGGGTGGTGCTCGTTGATGAAGAGCTGTAGGTAGTGTCGCTTCTCCCTTGAAACGATCGAGTTGACGTTAAGAAATATGCATCTTAACATTACCATCCTTATCAAGGAGAGACTACAATGCCATTGTCTTTCCTTCTGCTTTGTTTATCCTTTCGAATTATACTCGGAAGCTATCCAAGCATTTTAGGCAGTCTCCGAGTCCCGTTTCCGTTGGTGTGTTTGCTGGCTTAGCAGGGGTAGGTTTCGGGCTGGTTTTTGGCCTGGCAACCGCGGCAGCCGCGTACTACAAACCAGCACGTACAGTGGCCAAGTGTTCCGACTTGGCTTTGCTCTTGGCTGCCTTATCCTCGCGCTGCTTCTTCAGCGACTTCCTACAATTTCGGTCTCCTTTTATACAGTTTCTTGATCGGAACATGTTTTTCAATTCGTTCCTTTGTTTTTCCTCGAGTGTATTTGTAATGCATCTCTTTTTATTGTCTACTGACTTGGCCAACGGCCGTTGCTTGGTTGGAGGAGGGTGTTCCAGAAACACACAAGAAATGGAGTGAACGTGGAGAACACAAAACCTGTTGCCATTTTTGCGCCAAGACCTTGACCCCATTTTGTCGGTTGTTAACGAGCCGAACACACAGAACACAAGCGGCAGCAGCAGAAGAAGAAGTCGACGAACCATCAGAGGGAACGAACACAGAAATGTGTCAATATTGGGCCTCCAACAAAACACACGCATGGCAAGAATAGATCCAAAAAGAGAACAACAATAACGTCAACAACAGTTGGGAAACATTACAGACGAAATTCTGTGTCAGAATGACAACGACAACAACAACAGAAAATAAAGGCAATGTGGCAACAATTTGTACTTGAACGGTCATAAACCCCCTCAAAAAAAAAGAAGCGAAAATCAAAAAGCGTACGACGAAATAAGCCATCCATCCAGCAGAACATTCGAACCAGGCGTTCGACAACAAAGGCTGACGTTGATGAACAGACAAACCCCGAAAAAACCCACCAAAAATAATAAAACAACAACAACAATGCTTATTGGCGATTTCACACAATAGGTTCCGACGCTTCGAACGCATAATGATGATGGCCTGTGTTGTACTTGACTATGAAGGTGGGCAAGAGGTGTGGATTACCGGGCGTGAGTTGTGGACTTCCTAGCCTGAAAAACAAAAACCAAAACAATAACCAAACAACCGGTCAACAACCAGACTGACGGCGATGATGGCTGATGATTACCTACATGTGTCGAAATTGTGTACAAAGTTATTTCCGTAATTTGGGTTGTGATTATTAACCTCCTTTATGTTGACGAACGACGAACAAATAAACAACGTCAAGAAGTGGTGATGGACCTTACAAAAAATAAAACAACAATGAAAAGGGAATAATAACAAGGCTTATTGCGTCGTAGCCCAAAACGAACATAGTATAGCCTCTAAAAAATATTCTTTAAAAAATCCGCGCCTTGGTATAGCCTCTAAAAAATATTCTTTAAAAAATCCGCGCCTTGGTATAGCCTCCAAAAAGTATTCTTTGAAAAATCCACGCCTTGATATAGCCTCTAAAAAATATTCTTTAAAAAATCCGCGCCTTGGTATAGCCTCTAAAAAATATTCTTTAAAAAATCCACGCCTTGGTATAGCCTCTAAAAAATATTCTTTAAAAAATCCACGCCTTGGTGTAGCCTCTAAAAAATATTCTTTAAAAAATCCACGCCTTGGTATAGCCTCTAAAAAATATTCTTTAAAAAATCCACGCCTTGGTATAGCCTCTAAAAAATATTCTTTAAAAAATCCACGCCTTGGTATAGCCTCTAAAAAATATTCTTTAAAAAATCCACGCCTTGGTATAGCCTCTAAAAAATATTCTTTAAAAAATCCACGCCTTGGTATAGCCTCTAAAAAAATATTCTGTAAAAAATCCACGCCTTGGTATAGCCTCTAAAAAAAATCCACGCCTTGGTATAGCCTCTAAAAAATATTCTTTAAAAAATCCACGCCTTGGTATAGCCTCTAAAAAATATTCTTTAAAAAATCCACGCCTTGGTATAGCCTCTAAAAAATATTCTTTAAAAAATCCACGCCTTGGTATGGCCTCTAAAAAATATTCTTTAAAAAATCCACGCCTTGGTATGGCCTCTAAAAAATATTCTTTAAAAAATCCACGCCTTGGTATGGCCTCTAAAAAATATTCTTTAAAAAATCCACGCCTTGGTATAGCCTCTAAAAAATATTCTTTAAAAAATCCACGCCTTGGTATAGCCTCTAAAAAATATTCCTTAAAAAATCCACGCCTTGGTATAGCCTCTAAAAAATATTCCTTAAAAAATCCACGCCTTGGTATAGCCTCTAAAAAATATTCTTTAAAAAATCCACGCCTTGGTATAGCCTCTAAAAATATTCTTTAAAAAATCCACGCCTTTGTATGCCTCTAAAAAATATTCTTTAACAAATCAACGCCTTGGTATAGCCTTCTTTAAATCGGACATAGGGCCGTATAAGTATGGATATTAGTTATACGCTCACATGATTATCTGTTAGAAAATATTCCCTACAAGAAATATTTTTTATTAATTCCAAAGTTCGCCAAATTAACCTGCCACCCTGCCTATTAAACCAATTATAACCGGTTATTTCCCCATATTTCGCAAAACAAAAGTTCTGCCGAATGAGGCCATCAATTATTTGCCACCCATTGTCGGGTTCGGTACTTTTCTTTTTTTTCCTCTGCTACGAAATTCGCTTTGAAGGTGGGTACTTGTTTTTATTTTTGGGTGATTTTTTTGACGTCATAGAAAAGTTTCTCTTTTTGTTTCTGTATCGGAAATTATCCGACGAAGGCAACAGCAGCGGGACGATGATGCTGTTGATACATTTCATTATTTGTGGGGGCCAACAATAACATATTTGAACTTCTGCATAAAGCACATAAATATATATTAGGTACACAATTTACGTATGTGCGATTATATGTAGTGATATAGGGTGGAACGAAAAAAATATAGAAATAAATTTTCAAAAAAAAAATCATGGAAAAATTCAGCAATCAATGAATAATGAGGGCTACTCTTTTAGACCTTGTCAGATTCATAAAGTTATGAAGAAGGTTGCATTATTTCCGAACCCTCCATTCCACCCTAATATCCGATAACCATGACTGATTATTGTGATTTAGTAAATTGACGTTGCTATCATTTTTTATCTTTGTTATTATTGCGTTATCATCTTTACCCCTTTATAAATAGACGCCATGCTCATTCCTCCCACCCGGCCACTATCGTATCGAAATTCCAAGTGTTTGAAAATAGGAATTAATAGACAAATATCTATGGGTGGAAGAGATGCAGATCATGCGATAACATCGTGACTCTGCGAATATAAATGACAAACGAAAAGCTATGATCACGTTCTTGGGCAAATATGTAAATTTCCATGTGTGTGATCGGAAAATAAGCCTGGACCGATTTATTTGCTACTTGTTTTTGTTTGTTTAATGGGCGATATTATTTATTTGATTTGTTGAGGAAATTTACAGAAAATGTTTGCAATATTTAAATAAAATGTATTTATAGAAGAAGAAAAAAATCAGAAAATAAATATTGGGTCATCTTCTAATAGGGAGAGGATTGGAAATTTTATGAGAAATTACTTAATTGGTGGATGGGTGCGTATACGTTGTGTTATTAGTTATACGCAACCAGAGCTGTTAAGAAAAATTAGTCTTTAAAAAATCCACGCTTTTGATGAACCTTGAAAAATTAGTCTTTAAAAAATCCACGCCTTTGGTGAACCTTGAAAAATTAGTCTTTAAAAATCCACGCCTTAGCCCTAATGCGTGAAAAAATATACTTTAAGAAATCCATACCTTAGCCCAAAGGCGTGAAAAAATATTCTTTAAGAAATCCATACCTTAGCCCAAAGGCGTGAAAAAATCTTCTTTAAGAAATCCACGCCTTAGGGCTACTTGAAAACCCGAGTTTTTAAAAAATCCACGCCATCCATTCAATTCCTATTTATGGGTTCAATGTGACGTATACATTGTGACAATAGTCATACGCCCCAGGTTCAAAGTCAAATTCCTTAAGGAATCCACGCCTTTTGTGAGCCTTGAAAAATATTCTTTAAAAAATCCAAGCATTGTTAGGGTTCTAAACAAATAATCTTGTTAGGGCTACCTGAAAAAATATTCTTTAAATAATCCACGCCTTGTGTAGGGCCATGAAAAAATATTCTTTAAATAATCCACGCCTTGTGTAGGGCCATGAAAAAATATTCTTTAAATAATCCACGCCTTGTGTAGGGCCATGAAAAAATATTCTTTAAATAATCCACGCCTTGTGTAGGGCCATGAAAAAATATTCTTTAAATAATCCACGCCTTGTGTAGGGCCATGCCTTGTGTAGGGCCATGAAAAAATATTCTTTAAATAATCCACGCCTTGTGTAGGGCCATGAAAAAATATTCTTTAAATAATCCACGCCTTGTGTAGGGCCTTGTGTAGGGCCTTGAAAAATATTCTTTAAATAATCCACGCCTTGTGTAGGGCCTTGAAAAATATTCTTTAAATAATCCACGCCTTGTGTAGGGCCTTGAAAAAATACTCTTTAAATAATCCACGCCTTGTGTAGGGCCTTGAAAAAATATTCTTTAAATAATCCACGCCTTGTGTAGGGCCTTGAAAAAATACTCTTTAAATAATCCACGCCTTGTGTAGGGCCTTGAAAAAATATTCTTTAAATAATCCACGCCTTGTGTAGACCCTTGAAAAAATATTCTTTAAATAATCCACGCCTTGTGTAGGGCCTTGAAAAAATATTCTTTAAATAATCCACGCCTTGTGTAGGGCCTTGAAAAAATATTCTTTAAATAATCCACGCCTTGTGTAGGGCCTTGAAAAAATATTCTTTAAATAATCCACGCCTTGTGTAGACCCTTGAAAAAATATTCTTTAAATAATCCACGCCTTGTGTAGACCCTTGAAAAAATATTCTTTAAAAAATCCACGCCTTGTGTAGGGCCTTGAAAAAATATTCTTTAAATAATCCACGCCTTGTGTAGACCCTTGAAAAAATATTCTTTAAATAATCCACGCCTTGTGTAGACCCTTGAAAAAATATTCTTTAAAAAATCCACGCCTTGTGTAGGGCCTTGAAAAAATATTCTTTAAATAATCCACGCCTTGTGTAGACCCTTGAAAAAATATTCTTTAAATAATCCAAGCCTTGTGTAGGGCCTTGAAAAAATATTTTTTTAATAATTCACGCCTTGTGTAGGGCCTTGAAAAAATATTCTTTAAAAAATCCACGCCTCTTGTGGACCCTTGAAAAAATATTCTTTAAAAAATCCACGCCTTGTGTAGGGCCTTGAAAAAATATTCTTTAAATAATCCACGCCTTGTGTAGGGCCTTGAAAAAATATTCTTTAAATAATCCACGCCTTGTGTAGAGCCTTGAAAAAATATTCTTTAAATAATCCACGCCTTGTGTAGGGCCATGAAAAAATATTCTTTAAAAAATCCACGCCTAATATTGAACCTTGAAAAAATATTCTTTAAAAAATCCACGCCTTGTGTAGACCGACCCTTGAAAAAATATTCTTTAAAAAATCCACGCCTAATATTGAACCTTGAAAAAATATTCTTTAAAAAATCCACGCCTAATATTGAACCTTGAAAAAATATTCTTTAAAAAATCCACGCCTTGTGTAGACCGACCCTTGAAAAAATATTCTTTAAAAAATCCACGCCTAATATTGAACCTTGAAAAAATATTCTTTAAAAAATCCACGCCTTGTGTAGACCGACCCTTGAAAAAATATTCTTTAAAAAATCCACGCCTGGTGTAGACCCTTGAAAAAAATATTCTTTTAAAAATCCACGCCTTTGGTAGACCTTGAAAAATATTCTGTAAAAAACCATTAAATTCCTATTTATGAGTTCAATATGGCGTATACATTGTGACAATAGTCATACGCCCCAGGTTCTAAGTCAAATAATTGTCATTAATTTAAACATATTTTCAATTTTTTTTAGATTTTCCCATTCATTTTGAGTTTTGTTTTTCAATTTCTTTGTAGAAATTGCTGCCAACTTGTCACCAGTAGTTTTCCTCACAATTGCAAACACTAGAAATGAATGTCAATAATAAAAATAT
>NW_026880135.1:0-29517 GCF_032173495.1 Musca vetustissima
TGTTCACGAAATCTTCTTAAAAGCTGAAGGTATCACGATTTCCTAACAAATTTCTGTTAATATGTTTATTTGGGTATACGCATTTTCATTGGAAAAATTGCATTTCAAAAAAATATAAAATAGCGCGAATATAGAAGTCTCTAAGCAATGAAACTGAACTAGCATAAAGTACATACAATCGCTGTCATCTCACAGATTACAACTGTAGTTCATGCGGTTGCGCACTCACTTTATGAAACATGGGGCACGCGGTTCAAACCCGGTTGGCGATTTTTACCTAATTTTTTTATTTTTTTTTATAAAAAGGGCTTTAAAAGGAAGGCTAATTTTTATTGGTGTGGGTATTTCTTTACAAAATTTTAGACACATTTATTGCGATTTATGAATGCAAAGAGAAAAAGTCATAAAAATATCTTCATTCGAAAAATTCTTTGACATTTTATTGCAAAGTATTGTAAAACTCATAATGTGTCAATAGTACACCAAAAAAACAGGTACCAAAAACGTTCTGTGGATTTGAATGACTTCTGAAGATAAAATGATACAATTTTTACCTGTTTTACAGAAATTTTACAATATAAATAAAATAAAAAAATATACGAAACTGATTTCGGATATAAATTATACATATTCAGAAAAAAATTGGAAAAATTTTCAATATCCGAAATTGATTTCGGATATAAACTATATATACTCTGACAAACAGTTGGACCATATCAGATAATTTTAAAAAAAGTCGAAAAATTTATTATATCCGAAATTGATTTCGGATATAAACTATATATATTCTGAAAGCCCATGGACTGACCTTTCCATCGTGGGTATTCGCTTAGTCCCAGGTTTTGAAATTTTCGGACAGTGGGCCTAACAGTTGGACCATATCAGATATCAAAAAATTTACAATTTAAATAAAGTCAAACAATTTATTATATCCGAAATTGATTTCGGATACAAACTATATATTTTCTGAAAGCCCAAGGAGTGATCTTTCAATCGCGGGTACTCGCTTAGTCCCAGGTTTTGGAATTTCGGGACAGTGGGCCTAATAGTTGGACCATATCAATTACCAGAGCTACTGTTAAATTGTACAATTTTAAAAAAAGTCGAAAAATTTATTATATCCGAAATTGATTTCGGATATAAACTATATATATTCTGAAAGCCCATGGACTGACCTTTCCATCGTGGGTATTCGCTTAGTCCCAGGTTTTGAAATTTTCGGACAGTGGGCCTAACAGTTGGACCATATCAGATATCAAAAAATTTACAATTTAAATAAAGTCAAACAATTTATTATATCCGAAATTGATTTCGGATACAAACTATATATTTTCTGAAAGCCCAAGGAGTGATCTTTCAATCGCGGGTACTCGCTTAGTCCCAGGTTTTGGAATTTCGGGACAGTGGGCCTAATAGTTGGACCATATCAAATACCAGACCTTCGGTTAAATTGTACAATTTTAAAAAAAGTCGAAAAATTTATTATATCCGAAATTGATTTCGGATATAAACTATATATATTCTGAAAGCCCATTGACTGACCTTTCCATCGTGGGTATTCGCTTAGTCCCAGGTTTTGAAATTTTCGGACAGTGGGCCTAACACTTGGACCATATCAATTACCAGAAAATTTACAATTTAAATAAAGTCAAACAATTTATTATATCCGAAATTGATTTCGGATACAAACTATATATTTTCTGAAAGCCCAAGGAGTGATCTTTCAATCGCGGGTACTCGCTTAGTCCCAGGTTTTGGAATTTCGGGACAGTGGGCCTAATAGTTGGACCATATCAATTACCAGAGCTACTGTTAAATTGTACAATTTTAAAAAAAGTCGAAAAATTTATTATATCCGAAATTGATTTCGGATATAAACTATATATATTCTGAAAGTACATGGACTGACCTTTCCATCGTGGGTATTCGCTTAGTCCCAGGTTTTGAAATTTTCGGACAGTGGGCCTAACACTTGGACCATATCAATTACCAGAAAATTTACAATTTAAATAAAGTCAAACAATTTATTATATCCGAAATTGATTTCGGATACAAACTATATATTTTCTGAAAGCCCAAGGAGTGATCTTTCAATCGCGGGTACTCGCTTAGTCCCAGGTTTTGGAATTTCGGGACAGTGGGCCTAATAGTTGGACCATATCAATTACCAGAGCTACTGTTAAATTGTACAATTTTAAAAAAAGTCGAAAAATTTATTATATCCGAAATTGATTTCGGATATAAACTATATATATTCTGAAAGCCCATGGACTGACCTTTCCATCGTGGGTATTCGCTTAGTCCCAGGTTTTGAAATTTTCGGACAGTGGGCCTAATTGCAAATACCTACAGTGTTGCTGCATGTGCAGTAATTTTTATGTTTTATTGAATTGGGGTAGCACATTTGGTAATTTTGTCCTAATCCTACTTATTTTTATTAATTTTAAATAAAAATAATCGTAAAATCTATTAAATTTGATTATTTTTCAATTCTGTTAACCTTTTAAAAGAGCTCTGTTAATGGCTTAACAGAGCTCTGTTAATAACATTACAATTTAACTTTCAACAATTTATCTTCACGCTCATCGGCTTGTAAACCATCGGCACCTGCTGCTTTATTGTTCTTGAGCCGATTGATTGCTATTCTGATTTCATCTTGGCTAGGTGGTATACACTATATACCGTCATCTACTATTAGTTCTGGGATAACTTCTTCACCGCTACTATTTGATACCAGAAGTTTTTCAAAATGCTCCTTCCAGATCCTTAGCACGCTGTCTGTATCTGTCACCAGGTTTCCTTCTTCATCTCTACAGGAGGATGTGCCTGCACCAAAACCTTCGGTTTGGTGTTTTACTCGTTGGTAAAATTTTCGGACTTCATTCTGACTCCTGTACATCTCGATTTGCTCACGCACACGTTTTTCTTGTTCATTCTTCTTTTTTCTGTTTTTCACATCAGTAGCATTACGACACTCCTGATCGTGGATTTCTTGATGGTGGTTTTTGGTGGTACCCAAGTGTGCAATTCGTTGCCATTGTCATCCAGGTGGCTAAGTTGAGCGGAGTTGGCCTCGGCTAACTGTTGTGTTTGCAGCTTTTCGACGTCGAGTTTCCGCGTTGTGTTACATAGCACCTTTGCTGCTACATTAAGGCGGGTGCGAACCTTGGCTGCCACAAGGTCAGAATCGATATTCGCTTCTCGTATCGATCGAACGTCTAAAACACTGGACGAATGCCATTCATACAAGTCGTGGATTTCGTAAAGGAATATTTTTTTCCAAGGACCATTCATACAAGGCGTGGATTTTTTAAAGGACCATCCAGGCAGGGACGTACGCAGGGGGGCGGCCCAGGGGCCGCACGGGCCCCCCCCGAAATGAAAATTTTTCACAGTAAATGTATGTTTGCAACAGCGATTATTTCATTTTGTACTACCATTCATACAAGGCGTGGATTTTTTAAAGGACCATCCAGGATTAATCCGGATTATCCCGGATCAAGCCTTTATCCGGATTAAGGATAATCCGGATTAATCCGGGATAATCCTGATTAAGGCTTAATTATCCCGGATTAAGCCGTAATCCGGATAATTTGTCTTAATCTGGGATAATCCGGATTAAGCCTTTATCCGGATTATCCCGGATTAAGCCTTTATCCGGATTATCCCAGATTAAGACAAATTATCCGGATTACGGCTTAATCCGGAATAATCCAGATTACGGCTTAATCTGGGATAATCCGGATTAAGGCTTAATCTGGGATAATCCGGATTAAGGCTTAATCCGGGATAATCCGGATAAAGGCTTAATCCGGGATAATCCGGATTAAGGCCTAATTCGGGATTATTCCGGATTAACATCCGGATTAAGGATTAATCCGAGATAATCCGGATTATCCCGGATTAATCCGGGATAATCTCGAATTAGGCCTTAATCCGGATTATCCCGGATTAAGCCTTTATCCGGATTATCCCGGATTAAGCCTTAATCCGGATTAAGGATTATGGCTTAATCCGGATAAAGGCTTAATCCGGGATAATCCGGATTAAGGCCTAATTCGGGATTATTCCGGATTAACATCCGGAATAAGGATTAATCCGAGATAATCCGGATTATCCCGGATTAATCCGGGATAATCTCGAATTAGGCCTTAATCCGGATTATCCCGGATTAAGCCGGATTAATGCTTAATCCGGGATAATTCGGATAAAGGCTTATCCGGATTAAAGGCCACAAGGTCAGAATCGATATTCGCTTCTCGTATCGATCGAACGTCTAAAACACTGGACGAATGCTATTCATACAAGGCGTGGATTTCGTAAAGGAATATTTTTTTCCAAGGACCATTCATACAAGGCGTGGATTTTTTAAAGGACCATCCAGGATTAATCCGGACTATCCCGGATCAAGCCTTTATCCGGATTAAGGATAATCCGGATTAATCCGGGATAATCCTGATTAAGGCTTAATTATCCCGGATTAAGCCGTAATCCGGATAATTTGTCTTAATCTGGGATAATCCGGATTAATGCTTAATCCGGGATAATCCGGATTAACCCTTAATCCGGATTATCCCGGATTAAGCCTTTATCCGGATTATCCCGGATTAAGCCTTCATCCGGATTATCCCGTATTAACCATTAATCCGGATTATCCCGGATTAACCATTAATCCGGATTATCCCAGATTAAGACAAATTATCCGGATTACGGCTTAATCCGGGATAATCCAGATTACGGCTTAATCTGGGATAATCCGGATTAAGGCTTAATCTGGGATAATCCGGATTAAGGCTTAATCCGGATTAAGGCTTAATCTGGGATAATCCGGATTAAGGCTTAATCCGGATAAAGGCTTAATCCGGGATAATCCGGATTAAGGCCTAATTCGGGATTATTCCGGATTAACATCCGGATTAAGGATTAATCCGAGATAATCCGAATTATCCCGGATTAATCCGGGATAATCTCGAATTAGGCCTTAATCCGGATTATCCCGGATTAAGCCTTTATCCGGATTATCCCGGATTAAGCCTTAATCCGGATTATCCCAGATTAAGCCTTAATCCGGATTAAGGATTAAGGCTTAATCCGGATAAAGGCTTAATCCGGGATAATCCGGATTAAGGCCTAATTCGGGATTATTCCGGATTAACATCCGGATTAAGGATTAATCCGAGATAATCCGGATTGTCCCGGATTAATCCGGGATAATCTCGAATTAGGCCTTAATCCGGAGTATCCCGGATTAAGCCTTTATCCGGATTAAGCCTTAATCCGGATTATCCCAGATTAAGCCTTAATCAAGATTATCCCGGATTAAGCCGTAATCCGGATTATCCCGGATTAAGCCTTAATCCGGATAATTTGTCTTAATATGGGATAATCCGGATTAAGGCTTGATCTGGGATAATCCGGATTAAGGATTAATCCGAGATAATCCGGATTATCCACGGATTGTATGAATGGTCCTTGGAAAAAATATTCCCTTACGAAATCCACGCCTTGTATGAATGGTCCTTGGAAAAATTTTCCTTTACGAAATCCACGCCTTGTATGAATGGTCCTTGGAAAAAATATTCCTTTAAAAAATCCAAGACTTGTATGGATGGTCCTTGAAAAAAATATTCCGGATTAAACCTTACTCCCGATTATCCCGAATTAATCCGCATTAAGCCTTAATCCGGATTATCCCGGATTAAGTCTTAATCCGGATTATCCCGGATTAAGTCTTAATCCTGATTATCCCGGATTAAGCCTTAATCCGGATTAAGGCTTTATCCGGATGATCCCGGATTATTCCGGATTAACCCTTAATCCGGATTATCCCTATTAAGCCTTAATCCGGATTAGGCCTTAATCTGGATTATCCAGGATGGCGCCATTCACACAAGGCGTGGATTTCGTAAAGGAATATTTTTTCCAAGGACCATTCATACAAGGCGTGGATTTTTTAAAGGACCATCCAGGATTAATCCGAGATAATCCGGATTATCTCGGAGAGAGAGAATATACATTTGAGTAGGTGCTATAGCCAAATATTGATGTATATTTATAATTTTTGATAGGAAGATTGTCTAAGTCCAAGTGCAGATTCGCAGATCGTCTTCCTTTATACATTTGCGGGGGTCGTCAACATTGGGGGGTGGGGGGGGCGTTGGGTTTGGTTTTCTTTTTCATTATTTTTTCATAGGCCTCAACCCATTATTTTTATAGTTCTTATGGGTGAACTCGCGGCACATACCAGCTCACTATTTCAATGGATGATGAAAGTAGTTACTCAGGTGACCGTGGGGAGGTCAGTGTCCACAACTGAGATGAACGAGGGACCAAGATAAGCCTGGACTTCGCCATGTTAAAGCCAATCAGAGCCGTTGCTTTGTATCTATCACCCCCTACGTCACCCTCTGAATAGATCTAGCTAAACATTTCTTTGCTAGTAGCTCGATTTTTTGGCAGACAAATAATTATTTTGTTGAAATACTCAAAATTTTGATTTTTTTTCGTTTGTGGATTTTCTCGAATTAAATTCGTATATATATATATATATTAGAAAATTTAATATAAAAATAGAAAAATTCAAATAAAGTCCTGCAACGTAAATTTGTAGGAAGACGCCGTCGCCGGCCGGACATCTGTTACAACAGATTAACAAATTGGCCAACATCTAGACAAGCCGAAGATAGATGACGCCTCGAAGGTATTTTTGGGATCTTTTTGTTGTTGTTGTTGCCAAAATAAAATTAACACAATAATTGTTTAAAGAAAATATTTATAATGACATTTACAAATAGGATTGACATAAAGGGAATGGAATTCTCTTAAAAGAAAAAAAAAATAAATAAATAAATGTTTTCGGTAATTTGCGATCATGCAGTCTCTGATCGAATTTAGTTAAGAGCCAGAGTCAGCCATGTCAAATGTGCACTTTATAGACCACAACTGAAAAACAATATCCACTAATATTCTAAAAATAAATCTCAATCTCTTTATCATCTCTGCCACCTCATCTGCCCCTTGCAAATTTTTTAACTTGAAAAAAAAATCATTAAATTAGGTGTGAATATCAATATCACTTAGAAATAGAAAATTCAAAAAAAAAAAAATCTTCAACATTTGTTTATAATTTTGAAAAGTTTTTTGTTCGTTTGGTTTGGTTTGAATATAAACATAATATTATTTTAATTATTATTATTACTATTATTAAGATAATTCGTATGTGTTTGCCCAAGTTATTTTTATTCTGCAGATTCGTATCATTTATTTGTTTATCGTTAATTTAATTAATTTTGTGTTTTTTTTTCTATAATTATAGTTCAAAGTAGGGGGTGGGTAAACATTTTTATGTTCCAGTGGTGAATGTCGATAGTATCAGACAGTGATGTTTGAGATGAGTAATCGAGTTGTGGTATGTGGGAGACAGAGTTGATATTTATAGGAACTGCGAAGCGATTTTTTAAATGTTTTTGTCAGGGTCTTCAATAAACGTGGATTTTTTAAAAATATTTTTACAAGCCCTTCAAATAGGCGCGGATTTTTTTAAACCTTACACAACAATGTTGTCAGAGTATTATAGCTTTGTGCAGCCCCAAGAGTTTGTAACACCGCGAAATATTGGTCCTAGACCAATATGATGATCCCTTTAAAATTTTCCATGAAGTTCCAAGTATGGTCAAAGACAACGCATATAATTTTCGATTATGATCTGATTAAAATTTTGGAGGGAATCGGAATATACATCCGAGTTCCGTGGTAGTTGTGTAGGGTATCGTATGGTCGGCCCCGTCCGACTATACTGCTCCGCTCACTGTTTTAAAATATTTTTTCAGGGCCTTCAATAAATGGGGATATTTTAAAAATATTTTTAGGGGCCTTCAAATAAAAGTGGTTGTCAGGGTATTATCAAGAGTTTGTACCGATCGTCATATCTCGACTAGCTGAGTCGATGTAGACATGTGTGTCCGTTTGTCCGTCCGTCTGTCCATTATGGTCCATGGTTTAAAATATTTTTTTTCGGGGCCTTCAATAAATGTGGATATTTTAAAAATATTTTTTAAAGGCCTTCAAATAAAAGTGGTTGTCAGGGTATTATCAAGAGTTTGTACCGATCGTCATATCCCGACTAGTTGAGTCGATCTAGGCATGTGTGTCCGTCCTTCCGTCCGTCTGTCCATTACAATTTGTAAACACGGTACAGGCCACAGTTATGTACCAATCTTCACGAAATTTTTCATGTAGGATGGGTTCGGCCCAATGAAGACCCCTATTGTTTTTGGTAAAGATCGGTTAATATTTAGGGGATGAAATGGACCAAATACGTAATTTTTGTCGGTTTTTCTGGTCGCTCCAGAGGCCACAATTATCGCCGAAAATCGCAAATGTTTACATGGAGAAGGGGGATCGGGCCAAACAATAAGCATGTCTGTTTTGATGAAGATCGGTCAATATTAAGCGGCCAAATGGATCCCGACTTTTGTGTGAAAAAATACAAAATTTGTATTTTAAAGAATATATGTTTACCCCTGAAGGACATAGGCCCGAGAAGTTGATAATATATCTAAGAGGAGTGGTTGACCTTTAAATTGAAACCAATTATATTATCGGTGCCTACGAATTCATATATTATTTAGTAACCCGTTACTATACTAGAGTTCAGAAATATATAGCGCTGATCTCTTTAAAATTGTCGATGATGTTCCCGTTATGATCAAGGACAATGCCTAAAATTGTCGGTGATGACCAGGTAATAATTTTGGGATGAAGTGGACCGAAAACTTGTTTTTTTTTGTGTGTTTTTTTCGAGTCGATCTATAGGCCACAATTATAAGGCGAACATCACAACACAAAATATGTCAGTGTGAGGAAGAGGTGCTGTTGACTTTTAATCGGGCAAGAGGGTGCAACTATCACGAAATATTGCCCAGGCTTGGAATAATAATCCGCAAAAAGTAGTTGTGTAGGTTATCGTACGTATGCTTCGCTCACTGGTTTAAAAATATTTCTTTAATATCTAGCCATAGGCGTGTATTTATACCTTTCGCCACACTGTGGTACAGGGTATTATGTCTTTGTGCATATGTTTGTAACAGGCAAAAGGAAATGAGATAGAGAATATTGAGAATTGAGAATATGCATAGAATCACTTTCTAAGTCGTTTTATGCATGTCCGTCCGTCTGTCCATCTGTAGATGTTAAATTGTAAACAAAGTAAGGTTATGATTATCCGATTTTAATGAAATTTGGCACAAGTCACGTATTTGGTCCAAGGACGAAACCTATTGAAATTCAAGAAAATCGGTTCAGATTTAGCTCCTATATATTTTCGTCCGATTTGAGGTGAATGGGACACCAAAGTCCTTAAATATCTGTCGCTTAGCACGAAATTTGGCATAACGTACTGAATTGAGCCTAGAGTGATGTCTGCCAAGTTTCGTAAAAATCGGTCCAGATTTAGATATAGCTCCCATATATATGTTCATCCGATTTAATGTAAATGGTGCGCCAAAGTCCCTATATATCTTTCGATTTGCATGAAATTTAGCATAACTTACTGAATTGAGACTAGAGTGATGTCTGCCAAGTTTCGTTATAATCGGTTCATATTAAGATATAGCTCCCATATATAGTTACGTCCGATTTAATGTAAATGGTGCACCAAAATCCCTATATATCTTTCGATTTGCACGAAATTTGGCATAGGGTACTGAATTGAGCCTAGAATGATGTTTGCCAAGTTTCGTGATAATCGGTTCAGATTTAGATATAGCTCCAATATATATTTTTGTCCGATTTAAGGTAAATGGGGCACCAAAGTCCCTATATATCTTTCGATTTGCACGAAATTTGACATAGGGTTCTGAATTAGGTCCAGAATGATGTGTGCTAAGTTTCGTCAAAATCGGTTCAGATTCAGATATAGCTACCATATATAGTTTCGTCCGATTTTTTGTAAATGCTGCACCAAAGTCCCTCTATACCTATCGATTTGCACGAAATTTTGCATGGGGTACTAAATTAAGTCTAGAATGATGTGTGTTAAGTTTCCTGAAAATCGGTTCAGATTTAGATGTAGCTCCCATATATATATATATTTTCGTCCTATTTAAGGTAAATTGTATACCAAAGTCCCTATATATCATGCATTAAAGACCCAAGGTTTGTCGATTGTCACATATTTTGTACAATGAATTGTAGTTATTATAAATGAATCTCTGGCAAGTCTCGTTGAAATCGTTTCAGATTTATATATAGGTACACCAAACAGCTAATGTTTATCAGATATTTATCCAAATAATAATCATTGGGTGTCCGATTGATATTTGCTTTAAATTGATTTACATAATTTTGTCCCATTGTAAGAAGCAACTCTATATCTGACCAAATGAAAAATTTAGTATAGGTTGCAGAATGACATGCTTATAGATTCATCTGTTGAATATACCCAAAGTGGTGAAGGGTATCATATAGTCGGCCCTTTACTACTTTCCTTACTGGTCTTAAACATATTTTTAGAAAGTCTTTCTTTAGGCTTGGGGTTTTTTCTTAAATAAAAAATATGTCTGTGGAAAACCTCTTTCGGACCACTCCACCCCAATAAACGATATTTACAAATAAATGATCCAATGAAACGCAAATTTGCCAATAATTTATAATTTCACTATCGACCGTGCATGTTGGCCAGCTGTACAATGCCCTGTGTGGTGGTAGTATTACATATAATGATGCACATACACATACATACATGTACGAGTTTATATTTTATATTCGAAATTGTATATTATTTCAATAATAATAAACGAACAACATTTTCATCACAATTAATAAGTAATGAAAAATAAAAAGACAGCAACAACAACAAATTAGCGTATGAAAAATGACTGCCAGATAATAAAGCAAAACGACGCTGCCGCCAACGTCAACTTCGTTATTTTGCTATTGTTGTTGTCGTTATTCCATATCGTATTTATAATAATAATTTTGGACGGCGCACAAAAATATGCAACAATTTTTTTCGAGGAGGAATTTTATTTTCATTGAATTGAATTGATGGTTTTCACATATTTGAGTGATAAAAAAATTGTAAAATAATATTTGATTTTAATTTAATTCATTCGATAATTTTTTTTTATTTTATTATTTTATTTGACAGTAATTTAATTTGATTTCTTTATTTAATTGCAGATGCTGGGCACAGCATTGCTGGGGAAGCGTACACCAAAGGTGAGTATTGAAAGGGGTCCATGAATTTGTTTTCAAAGAAATTTGTTAGAAAATTCTTTCGTTCTTCTTCACAAAATTACATTTTTTTAATCAAAAAAATTTTTTTTTTTGTTATATTTTTTCAGTCTGTTAAAAAGAAACCCTTTACAGATGTGGAATTATCAGGTAAGTTCCATCTTGATAAATTATTTTTGGGGTTTTTTAAACCAATTTAACAAAATAACCTTTGGTCTAATGAATAATTCATGGAATTTGAAGGCACAAGGTGCGAACTTAAAATTAAACTTCAAAATATAATTAATGGTAATCAACATAGGCTGATGGAGTGACCGACCGAATTTCTCTCTTGTTGAATTACGAAATACATGAAGGTGTTAGACTTTGAAAAATAACAAAAAAAGCTAAACGGAAAACCAAGGATATCCGAAATAACCCAGTGAACATTTCGAGGATGGATAAATGTATTCTAAGGCAGGGTTTTTTTTTTCAAACAAAAACCAGTAAGGAAAATTCAAAAGTCGAAGGGAGCCGACTATATGACATCTTTCACCAGGCGTTGTCCTTGACCATACCTGGATCCTCATAGAAATATTCAAAGCGATCCGCGCTATATTTCCGCCATCTAGTGTGGTAAATATTTAAGTGTAACTCCCAATCCGAGTACATACGACAATGTAATTGGTATCAATTTAAAGGCCAACCACTCCTCTTGGATATGCTATCAACTTCTTGGGTCTATATCCTTCAGGCAAAAATATATTTTCATCCCCTAAATATTAACCGATCTTTATCAAAAACAATAGGGGTCTTTATTGACCACAACCGTTCCTGGTCCTGGAAAATTGGTCCATAACTGTGGCCTGTATCGTGTTTACAAAATATAATGGGCAGACGGGCGGACACACATGTCTAGATCGACTCAACTAGTCGAGATAAGACAATCGGTATACTTAAAGGTGGGTCTAGGACCAATATTTCGCGGCTTTACAAACTCTTGGGGCTGCACACAGCTATAATACCCTGACAACATAGTTGTGTAGGGTATACAAATTGTATGTCTATCGGATTTCAACAAAACTTCGCATACATCAATCAGGACCTAACTCAGTACGCTATGCAAAATTTTGTCTCAATCTGAAAAATATTGGAAGATTGGTGCACCATCTACATAAAATCGGACGAAACTATATATATAAGCTATATCATCTTCTGAACCGATTTTCACGAAACTTGTCACACATCACTCCAGGCGCAACTCAGTACGCTATGCAAAATTTCGTGTATATATATATAGGGACTTTAATGCACCATTTACATTAAATCGGACGAAAATATATATAGGAGCTATATCTAAATCTGAACCGATTTTCACGAAACTTAACACACATCATTTCAGACTCAATTCAATACGCTGTGCCAAATTACGTGCAAATCGAAAGATATATAGGAACTTTGGTGAACCATTTACATAAAATCGGACGAAACTATATATGGGAGCTATATCTAAATCTGAACCGATTTTCAGGAAACTTAGCACACATCATTCTGCATTTAATTAAGTACGCTATACCAAATTTTGTGCAAATCGAAAGATATAAAGGGACTTTGGTGCACCATTTACATAAAATCGGACGAATATATATATGGGAGCTATATCGAAATCTGAACCGATTTTTCCGAAACTCACCACTCATCATTAAAGACTCAATACAGTACGCTGTGTCAAATTTCGTGCACATCGGAAGATATGTAGCCACTTTGGTGCACAATTTACCTTAAATCGGACGAAAATATATTTGGGAGCTATATCTAAATCTGAACGGATTTTTTCCAACTTCAATAGGGTTCGTCTTTGGGCGAAACAAATGAGCTGTACCAAATTTCATCCAAATCGGATTATAATTGCGACATGTACTTTGTTTACAATTTAACATGGACAGACAGACGGACGGACATGCATGAGTCGACTCTGAAAATGATTCTATGCATATTCTCAGCTCCATATTTCCGCCCACTAGTGTGGTAATGGGTTACTAAATAATATCTAAATACGTAAGTGCCTATAAATATTTACCTGGCCCGATCACCATCTGCAGGTAAAAATTCGCTATGTTTGGGCCATAATTGCGGCTTCTGGAATGACCAAAAAATCAGACAAAAATAAAGCTGTTGGTCCATTTCATCCCCTAAATATTACCCGTTCTTTACAACAGGTGTCTTCATTGGCCAGATCCCATCCTCCATGCAAAATTACGTGAAGATTGGTCCATAACTGTGGCCTGTGCCGTGTTTATAAATTATAATGGACAGACGGACGGGCAGATAAACATGTTTAGATCAGCTCAGCTAGTCGAGAGATGACGATCGGTATACTTAAAGGTGGGTCTAAGACCAATATTTCGTGGTGTTACAAACTCTTGAGGCTGCACAAAGCAAATAACCCTGACAACATAGTTGTGTAGGGTATAAAAATCCACGCCACATTAAACCAGTGAGCGGAGCAGTATAGTCGGACGGGGCCGACCATTCGATACCCCACACAAGTACCATGAAACTGTAACGTTCTGCACTATTTCTTGATATCTACACTCTGTTGTCTGATTAGAGGTCAACAGCAGCTCTTCCTTACACTGACATATTTTCCGAATATAACTAATATTCAGTACAGTCTTTCTAATTACTTGTCCAGATTCCCTGTGATGTTCGGCTTTCAATTGTGGCCTATACATCGGCTCAAAAAAAAAAAATGTTTTCGGTCCACTTTATTCCAAAATTATTATGTGGTCATCATCGAAATTATAGGTGTTGTCCTTAACACTGGTCCTCCATTTCAAAGCGATCAGCGCTATATTTCCGCCCTTCTACGACAATATAATTGGTATCAGTTTAAAGGTCAACCACTCCTCTTAGATAAACTATCAACTTTTCGGGTCTATGTCCTTCAGGGGTAAACATATACGCTATAGAATACAATTTTTGTCATTTTTCAGACAAAAGTCAGTGTCCATTTGACCCGCTAAATATTTACCGATATTTATCAAAACAGGCAGTCTTATTCTTTAGCCCGATCTCCTTCTCAATGTAAAAATTCGCTATGTCTTGGCCATAATTGCGGCCTCTGGAGCGATCAGAAAATCTGACAAAAATAAAATTTTTGGTCCATTTCATGCCCTAAATATTAACCGAACTTTACCAAAAACAATAGGGGTCTGCATATTTGGTCCCTTGAAAAATCCACGTCTATTTTTTGTTCCCAAAAAAAAATTTTTTAAGAATCCATGCCTATTTATTTTTTCCCTGAAAAAATATTTTAAAAAAATCTAAGTCTTTGATTTGCCTTTGATTTTTTTTTTTTTGAATTCTGCTTCTATACCTAAGGACATTCTTCATAGATATTTTTCTTAGAACTAACAAAAAAATGTTTTGCTGGATAAAAAAAATACATTTTCACATATATAACTCGCTTATATAATGCATGCTAAATTGTAATTCGTTTTTGTTCCCCTTCGTATTCTTCTTCTTCTCCGATTTCTTATTGTTACCATTATCGCTGAGAAATAATCAAACATGAAATCAAATTGTGTAACTAAGTATTAAATATAAATGCAAGGTAATTTTTAGTTTTAGTTTTTGCGATAACACAAAGGAACATCAATTATCCCATATATATATGGGAGTCTATGCACCAGGGGTGGTCTGCGTCAGTTGGGAATCCAAGATTTTGATATGAAATAATTTTAAATAAGTTCCGTAAAAATTTCTCTATAAAATTTTAACAAGGATTTTATTTGTGCCTACCTTTAATATTTTTCAATTCCAACAAGTCCCTCCCCATCTACGCCCATGGTTTAATGTGAAAACAAAAGACTTTCACTTGTTGTTTTTTTTTCGTATTTTCTGAATTCGCCAACGACTGGTGGCCCCCGATGTGGGTGGGGATTATTTGTACAGAAAATGCATTCTTCTCTGGTGTTCACACAACGTCGTCATTGCATGAAAAAAATACGAAATTCTTAAATTCATTGTTTTTTAAAAATATAACAACAACAATTGAACTTGTAAATAAATCGTAAAACTTCCGCAGCCGTTGCATGTGAACATTTTTTTACATTTCGTGTGATTTTTTTTCGATTCAATTTTTGTTATAATTTCTTGGGAGAAATTTGAATGCTTAGGAGTAGCTGCCGTTTTGTCTATTGTTAGAAATGTTTTTTTTGTTTCTCGATTTTTTTCTAATTGGCTGAGAAAGTTAAAATTAAGGAGCTGTGTGTTTGTTGGCAACGAAAACATGTGTTTAGATTTTTTTCTTCGTTTCAATTTTTTTTATTACGTATTTTGAATAATTGCTACGTTTATTTATAATTTTATACAATTAAGAAAAAAATTTGGTTTTCAAATTTTTTTTGAATCCTTTAAAAAATATTTTTAAAAAGTGTCTAAAATTTTGTTGCCAATTCATGCTACGCTTTTCTGCATGGCTGCCCATAAAAGCGGCATGATCGGCATTAGCACCATGCTATGGCGGGTTGGCTGGCGGACTTGGTCAATGCATGATTTTTTTTTTGCATTGATTCTGCTGCTGTTCATGCGAATCCAAAACAGAAACGATGTCACTTTTTATGATGCATTTAGTGTTGCTGTTGTTGTTAATTTTTTTTTTCAAACGCACATTTTTGCCGGACCTACATTTTTTTCTTAGTCGCTTCTAGAATGCGTTGGATTTAATGTTTCGTTTGAAAATAGTTTTTTTTTCTTTTCTAAAATTTTGGGGTTTATTTTTAGAGATGTTATTTAAAATCATCTATCACATTTTTGTCGTTGCTTGCACATTCTTGCTAAAATGAAAAAACTGTGATTTTTTAAAACATTTTTTAGGGACCAAACATTGGAAAGGGGTTTTTAAGGTCGTAAAATATGCATGGATTTACTTACTTAGCTGGCTTGTGACAGACCATTAGTTCCACAAGCCGAGCTTAAACAAGATTTCCAGGCGCGTCGGTCTTTTGCGCAGTTTTTCCAATTTGAAAGACCATATTCGGCAATGTTGTCTTCCACTTGGTATTTCCATCTTATTCGTACCTTCCCCTTCTGCGTGAACCATCAGCTAGTTCGGTTTTATATGCCTTCTGGGCTGGGGCATCTGCATCTATTCTCACAACTTGACCTAGCCAACGTAATCGCTGCATCTCAATACGTCTAACAATGTCGATGTCCGAGAATAGCTGGTACAAATAATGGTTCATTCGACGGCGATATTCACCATCAACGCAGGCCCATACATCTTTCGGAGAATTTTTCTCTCAAACACTTTAAGACCTGCCTCATCTGTTTGCGTAAGTAGCCATGCTTCAGATGCATATGACAGCACGGGTAGTATCGGGAGGTGGCCTTGCTTTTGAGTTGTTTGCTCAGATCATAGTAGCATCTGTTGGCCATCACAATCCTTTTCCGAATTTCAAAACTGATGTCATTCATTTTGTTTATGGTGGTACCAAGGTATATAAAATTTTTGACTACTTCGAAGCTGTAGTTCTCAAGTTTCACAGTTGGTCCGAGACTACTGGACGTCTTGCGCGTTGATGCCATCAACTTGGTCTTCTCGACGTTTACTGCCAGACTCACTTTGGCGGACTCCTCAATTTGTTCAAAGGTGGATGTTACCTCTCTCAGTGTTCCAACCATTATGTCGATGTCATCGGCGTAAGCGAGTAACATGTGTTGCTTGGTGTACAGGGTGCCATTTCTGTTCACTTTTGCCTCTCATATGACCTTTTCCAGCAGGATGCTAAAAAGGTCACACGATATTTTCATCTTCACCTTGTCTGAATTCTCATTCGGTATTAAAGGGCTTCGAGAGGTCCTTTCTGACTTAAATGGCTGATCTTGTGCCAGTTAAAGTTATCCTGCATAGCCGTATTAATTTTGCAAGAATGTCAAACGCAGACCTTTGAACGGATAGGGCATGTGTCGATGTGTTTTTCGTGGGGGGTTTTCCAGGATTTGGCGCAGAGTGAAAATCTGGTCAATGGTGGATTTGCCAGATCTGAAGCCGCAATAGTATGGTCGAATAATGTCCAATAATGTAATGTCGTCCACACAGTAGCACTTTATAT
This sequence comes from Musca vetustissima, assembly GCF_032173495.1. Lineage (NCBI taxonomy): Eukaryota > Metazoa > Arthropoda > Insecta > Diptera > Muscidae > Musca > Musca vetustissima. Next base: position 17,334 of record NW_026880135.1, read on the forward strand.
GCGATGGAAAGGAGACTTATTCCTCTATAGTTGGCACATATCGTCTTGTCTCCTTTTTTGTGCGCGGGACACAGGATGCTGAGGTTCCAATCATTGGGCATGCATTCCTCTAGCGAAATTGTACTAATCAGCTGGTGCATGCTCCTTACCAGCATCTGACCACCAGTCTTCAATAGTTCGGCTGGTAATCTATCGGCACCTGCTGCTTTATTATTCAGCCGATTGATTGCTATTCTGACCTCATCTTGGCTAGGTGGTATACACTCTATACCGTCATCTATTATTGGTTCTGGGGTATCCTCTTCATCGCCACTATTTGATACTAGAAGCTTTTCGAAATGCTCCTTCCAGATCCACAGCACGCTGTCTGTATCTGTCACCAGGTTTCCTTCTTCATCTCTACAGGAGGATGTGCCTGCACCAAAGCCTTCGGTTTGGTGTTTTACTTGTTGGTAGAATTTTCGGACTTCATTCTGACCCCTGTACATCTCGATTTGCTCACGTTTTTTCTTGTTCTTTTTTTCTGAAAACACGTTTCTCCTCTCTCCTTTTCTCCCGATAGATCTCTATCGCATTACGTGTTGCTACTGTCTGCAAGGGTTGCCCCATACACTGCGTTTTTCACATCGCTAGCATTACGATACTCCTGATCGTACCATGGATTTCTTGATGGTGGTTTTTGGTACCCATGTGTTGCTTTTGCTGCAGTTTGTAGGGAGTGGGCAATTCTCTGCCACTGTGCTTCTATACTATTATCGGGACAAGAAGTGCTTTCGTCAAGCAGGTGGGTAAGTTGAGCGGAGTAGGCTACCTGTTGTGTTTGCAGCTTTTCGACGTCGAGTTTCGGTGTTGTGTTAGATCGCACCTTTGCTGCTACATCAAGACGGGTGCGAACCTTGGCTGCCACAAGGTAATGGTCCGAATCGATATTCGCTCCTCGTATCGATCGAACGTCTAAAACACTGGACGTTCCGTCTATCACAACATGGTCAATTTGATTTCTCGTTGCTTGATCAGGAGAAATCCAAGTGGCTTTGTGTATATTGATATGCTTGAATCTGGTGCTGCTAACTACCATGTTTTTTGCTGCCGCGAAGTCAATCAACCTCATGCCGTTGTCTGATGTTTCTTCATGGAGGCTGAATTTTCCGACGATGGGGTCAAATATATTTCCCCTTCCGATTTTTGCATTAAAATATCCTAGCAGAATTTTAGAGTCATGGCCATATGTTGTTCTAGGCGCTCGTAAAATATGTCTTTGGTCTGTTTATCTTTATCTTCGGTCGGAGCATGGGGGCCAATGAGACTGTTGTAGAAAAACTTCGCTTTTATACGGATTTTAGCAATTCGCTCATCTACTGGAGTGAATCTGGAGACGAGGTATTTTATTCTCCTGTAAACAATAAATCGCCAGCCAAGTTCACGTCTCGTTTCATGGCAGCTATAATTCGGGGCGTAATCATCTGATTTACTTACGCCAGTCCCTTTCCATCGCATTTCCTGTAAGACAATAATATCGGCTTTGTACTTCTTGAGTACATCCACCAAGGCGAAAACTGCACCTGTTCTGTACAACGTGCGCACATTCCAAGTGCAGATTCGCATATCGTGGTCCTTTATACGTTTGCGGGGGTCTTCAACATTGGGGCGGTTTGGTTTTCTTTTTCGTTGCTTTTTCATGGTAAGAGGGGTTTTCCGAGTGTGGACAACTTACTCGACGCCTCAACCCATTTTTTTATAGTTCTTATGGGTGAACTCGCGGCGCATATTAGCTCACTATTTCATCGGGTGATGAAAATAGCTACCCGAGGTGACACCACGGGTAGGTTAATGTGCACAATTGATATGAAAGAGGGACCGAGATAAGCCTGGACTTCGCCATGTTAAAGCCAATCAGAGCCGTTGCTGTCTATCATCCACCTACACCACCCGTGTATTTATTTAAGAAACCCAACATAGGCGTGGATTTTTTAAGGAACCCAATATAGGCGTGGATTTTTTAAGGCCTGGATTTTTATACCCTACACAACTATGTTGTCAGGGTATTATAGCTTTGTGCATCCCTAAGAGTGTGTAACGCCGCGAAATATTGGTCCTAGACCCACCTTTAAGTATACCGATCGTCATATCTCGACTAGCTGAGTCGATCTAGAAATGTGTGTCCGTCCGCCCATTATAATTTGTAAACACGATACAGGCCACAGTTATGGACCAATCTTCACGAAATTTGGCATGTTTGATGGGTTCGGGTCAATGAAGATCCCTACTGTTTTTGGTAAAGATCGGTTAATATTTAGGGGATGAAATGGACCAAATACTTAATTTTTGGCGGGTTTTCGGGTCGCTCCAGAGGTCGCAATTATGGCCCGAACATCGGGAAGGGGATCAGGCCAAAGAATAAACATGCATTTTGTGATACAGATTGGTCAATATTTAGCGGGTCAAACGAACCCTGACTTTTGTGTGAAAAATTACAAAATTTGTATTCTATGGCATATATATCCTGAAGGATATAGTCCCGAGAAGTTGATAGTGTATCCAAGAGGAGTGGTTGACCTTTAAATTGATACCAAATATATTATCGTATGTACTCGGGTGTAGGAGGTTCACTTAAATATTTACAGGTGCTTACGTGTTCAGATATTTTTTAGTAACCCATAACCACACTAAAGGGCGAAAATATAGCGCTGATTGCTATGAAAATTTCCATGAGGATACAGGACAACGCCTATAATTTTCGATGACCGAAAACTTAATTTTTTGCGAGTTGACCTACAGGCTACAATCCAGGCTAGAAATCCGAGCATCACAACACAACCTACGGTGAAGGGAATCTGGATAAGTAATTGGAAGGGATGTACTGAATATTAGTAATATTTGTTGACCTCTAGTCGAGCACGAGGGTGCAAATATCGCGAAATATTGTCCAAGCTCAGATTGTAGTACCACCGAAAGTTAGATTTTCGTGGAAGTTTTGTAGGGTATCATAAGGTCGACTATACTGTTCCCCTTACTGCTTTAAAATATTTTTAGGGGAACCAAAATAGGCGTGAATTTTTTGAAAATATTTTTTAAGGTCCCAAGCCCCTGTGGTTATCTATAGGGCATCACCTTGCCGACTACAATATATAATTTTATTCCTCTTTCCCCCCCACACACACACATACATATGTATATTTATGTTGCTATATACATATATACCAATCTTATCATGCTTGACTGGAATAATAACAATATTTTTTTTTTGCTTTTTTCCCCATTTCTGGATGACATGCATCCAGACTTGCTGTTAAATGGCGGGATTATGGAATTGCCACAGCATTATGAGTATTTGGTTGTGGCCAATAACATTTTTTTCTTTCTTTTTTTTTTGCACGTGATTATGATTTTTGTCTGATAGATGTTTTGCTTTGGTGTGGCAGACCAAAAATTGCTATCAGTTTTGGAAACGCAAAATAAATAGAACATCAAATGCGAAGCGTAGCAAAAGTGGGTGTTGGCAGTGCGGCGGCATTAATTATTATTTCATTAACACTTGTGGTTGTTCTTGTTGTCTTTGGAATTTGATTTTTCTTTGATTTTTTACTAGTCTGGCTTTTTTGTTTTGAGCAGTGAAAAATATACGATTCTCTTTCTCGTTTGATAATTAACAGATATTGAATAAAATTGATTATGAATAGCGGATACACGAGTAATAAGAATTTTCTTCTTTAAATATAAATTATTTAACGAATGTGATTCTATTTATTATTTTTTTTTTTTTAATTTTTTAAATAATTTTAATTTTTTAATATCGATTGCTCAGCTGAATTGACCTTAAGTCCCTTTGGCGGTAATTTCCAATTCGAACGGCTTATTTCCTGTGATTAATTAGATTCCACTTGTGTCATGCCAATCACAATCTCTCCACCTTCCCCTCTTGTCACAGAATGCGTGTCGCTAAACCGATGAGAGTTTTTTTTATTTTAATTTAATTGTTGTGAAATTATTGTATCTTATCAAACTATATTTTTTTTAATTTCCGTCTCATATATTGGAGTGGCTTATCAGAATATATATATATTGTTTTTTCCTCGTATTTTATTTATCCTCAAAAAACAACCCAGGCATTTTAAGAAGACAAAGTGAGGTCGTCCAGTATTTACCCTACTTCACAATGAGACTTGGAGACACCAAGGAGGGCACTTTTTTAATTTTATCTGCAGATCAATTCTGAAGTAGGTATTTTTATATCCTTCACCACTCTGTGGTACAGGGTATTATGTCTTTACGCCTATGTTTGTAACAGTCAAAAGGAAACGAGATAGACACATGGTTCTTTTTGAGAATATGCATAGAATCACTTTCTGAGTCGATTTATGCATGTCCGTCCGTCGGTTTGTCCGTCTATCTGTCCATGTTAAATTGTAAACAAAGTACAGGTCGCATTTATGATCCGAATTGGACGAAATTTTGCATATGTCAGTTATTTGGCACAAGGACGAACCCTATTGAAAATGGGAAAAATCGGTTCAGATTTTGATATAGCTCCCATATATATTTTGGTCCGATTTAATGTAAATGTTGTACCAAAGTCTTTCGATTTGCACGAAATATGGCACAGCGTAATGAATTAGGTCAAGAATGATGTGTGTTAAGTTTCGTGAAAATCGGTTCAGATTTAAATATAGCTCCCATACATATCATCGTTCGATTTATTGTAAGTGGTGCACCAAAGCCCACATATATCTTTCGATTTGCCCGAAATTTGGCATAGCGTACCTAATTTAGTCTAGAATGACGTGTGTTAAGTTTCGTGAAAATCGGTTCAGATTTAGATATAGCTCCCATATATATTTTCGTCCGATTTTAAGTAAATAGTGCACCAAAGTCCCTAAATATCTTTTGATTTGCACGAAATTTGGCATAGCGTACTGAATTAAGTCTAGAATGATGTGTGTTGAGTTTCCTGAAAATCGGTCCAGATTTAGATGTACCTCCCATATATATTTTCGTCCGATTTAATGTAAATGGTGCACCAAAATCCCTATATATCTTTCGATTTGCACGAAATTTTGCATAGCGTACTGAATTGAGTCTAGAATGGTGAGTGCTAAGTTTCGTGAAAATCGATTCAGATTTAGATATAGCTCCTATATATAGTTTCGTCCGATTTAATGAAAGTGGTGCACCAAAGTCCCTATATATCTTTCGATTTGCACGAAATTGTGCACAGCCTAATGATTTAGGTCTAGAATGATGTGTGTTAAGTTTCGTGAAAATCGGTTCAGATTTAGATATAGCTCCCATATATATTTTCATCCGACTTCAGGTAAATAGTGCACCAAAGTCCCTAACTATCTTTCGATTTGCACAAAATTTTGCACAGCCTAATGATTTAGATCTAGAATGACGTGTGTTGAGTTTCGTGAAAATCGGTTCAGATTTAGATATAGCTCCCGTATATATTTTCGTCCGATTTAATGTAAATGGTGTACCAAAGTCCCAATATATCTTTCGATTTGAACGAAATTTGGCATAGCGTACCTAATTTAGTCTAGAATGATGTGTGCTAAGTTTCGTGAAAATCGGTTCAGATTTAGCTATAGCTCCCATATTTATTTTCGTCCGATTTAATGTAAGTGGTGTACCAAAGTCCCTATAGATCTTTCGATTTGCACGAAATTTTGCAGAGTGTACTGAATTAAGCGTATAATGATTCACACAAAATCTTTATCAAAACAGGCATGATTATTCGTTGGCCCCGTCCCCTTCTCCATGTAAAAATTCGAGATGTTTGGGCCATAAATGCGGCCTCGGAAGCGACCAGAAAAACCGACAAAAATTAAGTATTTGGTCCATTTCATCCCCTAAATATTAACTGATCTTTACCAAAAAAAATAGGGGTCTTCATTGGGCCGAACCCATCCTACATGCAAAATTTCGTGAAGATTGGTCCAAAACTGTGGCCTGTATCGTGTTTACAAAATATAATGGACAGACGGACGGACGGACACACATGTCTAGATCGATTCAGCTAGTCGAGATATGACGATCGGTATACTTAAAGGTGGGTCTAGGACCAATATTTCGCGGCGTTACAAACTCTTGGGGCTGCACAAAGCTTTAATACCCTGACAACATAGTTGTGTAGGGTATAAAAATCCCTGCCTTGGGTCCCTTTATTTGGGTACATTCATTCTTTTTGAGCCGTATTTTTATTTTAAAATATATTTTTATAAGACTCTCAAGAGGCGATCTATAGGCTGGCCAAAGACAGGCTTTTTGTTGGCTGGCAAACTGGCTGAAGACAGGTTCTCTATGACCTTTAATTTGCACCGTCACGCCCGAGCAATTCACTCCAGAAGTTCAGTGGTATTTCCAACCTAGTTAAAAACGCAATGGTGTAGGGTATCCCTCCCTCGCATTACTCATCGATTTTAGTTCGTTTAATAAAAATGATAACAATGCTTATAAAATACCAAATAAAATAAACAAAGCGTGGCAGCATAATTTCGGCGGAATCCAGAACACCTAACTAAAAAACAGTGATAAGTGACGAAAAAGCAAAAACAAAACAAAAAAAAAAAAAAAATGAAATGAAGTCGGCGATCGGAAACCACAGTCGGAATTATTACTCTGTTTCGGAATCTGCAATCATCTAAACATTTTAGGTTCTACCTAAGTGATATTTACGAACCAATTACTCTCAACTTCTCCATATGACTCTATGTTGGAAGCTCTCTCTCTCTCTCTCTCTCTCTCTCTCTCCATCTCTTAGTTTTGTGTGAAAAATCAAATAACCAATTTCCTACATCAAAGTTAGTGGCCAAACAAACAAAAAAAAAAAAAAAATGGAATAAAATATTTTATCTTGTTTTCCCCGCTGGCCTTCCCCTTTACTCCACTCCACTTTACTTTTTTTGTTATAATCAAAACAAAAACAAATAAAGATTATAGTATCAGAGACCAACAGCAATAACAAAAAAAAAAAATAAAAAAACCCTTAACACAGAGATAAACCGAGCAAAGCCCTCTTCTCACCCTCCGACGAAAACATAGGTGAGACAGTCAACCCATTCATTCAACCGTCCGCCCGTCCCTCCAACACAATCTCAACTGAAGAAAAAAAAAATAAATGTAACGAAATTCCAGCAGTAAGGCTATCCATCCGTCAAAATAAAGCGGCATCTACGGACGGATGGTTCTTCTGCTTTTTTTGGCTCAGTCAACTTCAGTATTATTTAAAAAACGTAAACGGCGGGCGAAAAAAAAAATCTCTGAACCACAAAAAATCGATTTCCACGGCCGGAAATATTTCAACTTCAATTGTGTATTTGTTGGTTATTTCAATTCTGCGCTCAATAATTCTTTCAAGTGTTTTTCTTTCCTCGTTACTTCCGTTCGGTCGCCCACCACATGCCATCGTTGCCAAGAAAAAAGAGAGTAATTTTTGTTACCTTTCAAGAGCTTGTGATTCACATTTTTTTCGTTTTGATGATTGATCGCTTCGCATTGATTAGATTGGTTTTGATTTCGTTACGACGCGATTTGATTTCAAACAAAAATAAAATTATAGTATTTGGCAAAGTGAAGTGCTAAGTGTCGATGAGCATTTAAAAAAATACATTCAATTACAACTACAAAAAAAGAAAAAAAAATTATAAATAAATAAAAATAATTTTCATCGTCGTTGCCGTGTTTTGATTGATACGAAAATCGTGTTTTGCCACTTCTGATCGGCGTGTAGCTCGGGCCATCTTCTTGTCGAGTTTTATTAATTAATTAACACCAGTTGCTGTTTTGTTGACCAAGTAGCCAGCCAGCCTATCAACCAGCGTGTTGTTTTTGTATTGACAACAAATATGAGCAATGATGATATTTGTAAGTACACGCACACTCTTTAGTAGTAGTTTTAACATTTTTTATAATTTCGATTTCAATTTAAAATGAGCGAGAAAATAAAATTAAAAATGTCTCAACATTTGGAGGCTGGCTCTGTAAACTGTAGGGCTACAGGCAGAATCTATGGGCTGGTAACAGGTGGGATCTGTAGGCTAGTGAAAACTTGATATCTATACGCTAGCTGAAGGGTCGATAAAGGCAGTAGGCTGGCTGAAGGCAGTCTCTATAGCCTGGCTGAAGGCAGTCTCTTCTATAGGCTGACTGAAGGCAGTCCCTTCTATAGACTGGCTGAAAGCAGTCTCTTCTATAGACTGGCTGAAGGCAGTCTCTTCTATAGACTGGCTGAAGGCAGTCTCCTCTATAGACTGACTGAAGGCAGTCTCTTCTATAGACTGGCTGAAGGCAGTCTCTTCTATAGACTGGCTGAAGGCAGTCTCTTCTATAGACTGGCTGAAGGCAGTCTCTTCTATAGACTGGCTGAAGGCAGTCTCTTCTATAGACTGGCTGAAGGCAGTCTCTTCTATAGACTGGCTGAAGGCAGTCTCTATAGGCTAGCTCAAGGCAGTCTCTATAGGCTAGCTCAAGGCAGTCTCTATATGCTGGCTCAAGGCAGTCTCTTCTCTAGGCTGGCTGAAGGCAGTCTCTATAGACTGGCTGAAGGCAGTCTCTTCTATAGACTGGCTGAAGGCAGTCTCTTCTATAGACTGGCTGAAGGCAGTCTCTTCTATAGACTGGCTGAAGGCAGTCTCCTCTATAGACTGACTGAAGGCAGTCTCTTCTATAGACTGGCTGAAGGCAGTCTCTTCTATAGACTGGCTGAAGGCAGTCTCTTCTATAGACTGGCTGAAGGCAGTCTCTTCTATAGACTGGCTGAAGGCAGTCTCTTCTATAGACTGGCTGAAGGCAGTCTCTTCGATAGACTGGCTGAAGGCAGTCTCTTCTATAGACTGGCTGAAGGCAGTCTCTTCTATAGACTGGCTGAAGGCAGTCTCATCTATAGACTGGCTGAAGGCAGTCTCTATATGCGGGCTAAAGGTAGTCTCTATAGGCTGGCCGAAGGTAGTCTCTATAGGCTGGCTCAAGGCAGTCTCTTCTATAGGCTGGCTGAAGGCAGTTTGTTCTATAGGCTGGTCAACAAATATTACTAATATTCAGTACAGCCCTTCTAATTAGTTGTCCATATTCCCTTCACCGTGGGTTGTGCTGTGATGTTCGGATTTCAATTGTAGCCTATAGATCGACTCGAAAAAACACAAAAAAAAATAAAAAATAAAAAAATAAGTTTTCGGTACATCACCGAAAATTATAGGCGTAATCCTTGACCATAACTGGAACCTCATGGAACATTTCAAAGCGATCAGCGCTATATTTCCGCCATCTAGTGTGGTAATGGGTAAATAAATAATATCAGTAAATATTTACGTGTAACTCCCACATCCGAGTACATACGACAATATAATTGGTATCAATTTAAAGGTCAACCACTCCGCTTGGATATACTATCAACTACTCGGATCTATGTACTTCAGGCGTAGATCTTTACGCTATGGAATACAAATTTTGCCATTTTTCACACAAAAGTCAGTGTCCATTCGACCCGCTAAATATTGACCGATGTTTATCAAAACAGGCATGCTTATTCTTTTGCCTGATCCCCTTCTCCATGTAAAAGTTCGCGATGTTTGGTCCATAATTGCGGACAATGGAGCGACCAGAAAAACCGACAAAAATTAAGTATTTGGTCCATTTCATACTCTAAATATTAACCGATCTTTACTAAAAACAATAGGGGTCTTCATTGGGCAGAACCCATCCTACATTCAAAATTTCGTGAAGATTGGTCCATAACTGTTGCCTGTATCGTGTTTACAAATTTTAATGGACGGACGGACACACTTGTCTAGATCGACTCAGTCGAGATATGACAATCGGTATACTTAAAGTTGGGTCTAGGACCAATATTTCGCGGCGTTACAAACTCTTGCGGCTGTACAAAGCTATAATACCCTGACAACATAGTTGTGTAGGGTATAAAAATTTCACGCCTATGGTTATTGTTAAAAATATTTTTTAAAATATCTCCTCTTCTTCTCTCTCTTCCTCTCTCTCTCTCTCACTCTTTCCTACCAATCCCTAAAAAAAACAGCTTTTCATGAAAAATAATAAACCCAAATCTTATCTGGAGCTGTTATATCTCTCATGGTTTCCCCGTGATTTGTTTGTGACAGAGTATTACGACATTTTTGACATAGAACGTCAATCTGGCCAAACACTCCCTCTATAAACAGAGAAAGAAATGGGTATATCCAAAAAATGAAAAAGAAGGGGTTGTCAAAATATAATCACATTTTTTTGTTGATACTGATATGGATGTACCAGAGTAACTGGATCATATAGATAACGTCTACTAAATAATTATGTCTGGTCGTAAATATACTACACCCATACACAGACACCCCTCATACAAAGAGATTATTTTGTATAATCTTCTTTATTCATATGAATTTAATTAAAAAAAAAAGAAATTACGAAATGGGACGACAGATTTATTACAGCATTACTCATAGGGGACCAAAAAATATAATAGCTGGTCTAGGTGACTGTGCAATACATATGAAAATGGTAGAAAAGATATGGATGTTTCCAGATGCCATTTAGAAGGAAATCGGCACTTAGCATATCTTTACATAGTTATGAGAATTCTCAAGATTTCATTTAGAATCCAATGAAGAGTTGCTCCTTCTCTGTTTAAAAGGTAACTTGAGAAGGTTTTCAGAGAGCCCGAAGAAAGTCATTACTGAGTTCTTCTATGTTCAGAAACCATTTAAAACGGCTTGAAAGTAATGTAAGCATTCTCTAGGGGGTGCTATTTAAATTTCAGAAATTTGTGAAAAATATTTTATAAGAAAAATTAAAAATATTTCTTTCCCCTTTTTTCGCCTCACACCTGCACTGGCCTCAGCTTTCTTTCGTTTGTGATTTCCATTTAAATATTTAAATTCTATTTTACTACCTCATAAATTTCGCCGACATCCTCCCTCCCTCCCGCTTAACTTGTTGTAATTTAATATTGAACATTGGTAATATCCTGGCCTAAGTATCCTTTGACACCACATTGACATTATTTCTTATTTGCCGGCGGTGTACGTGTGTAATGGGAAAATAAGCCATGTTGCTACAGCTCCAGCTTCTTCTGATGATGATGGTGTTGGCGTATTGAGACTGTTGTTATCTCATGAAGGTCATAAAATATTACGAAATGAAGTCACGTGCCCATCGTGCCATACTTTAAGTGCTGCTTGGCTTTGTGTATAGACATAGACCGGCTGATGGTTGCCATGGCCAGGGATCAATGCTAGCAACCATATATTACACAGAAAAAAAAAATCCAAAATATGTTTAAATCAGTGAGCGGAGCAGTATAGTCGGACGGGCCGACCTTTCGATACCCTACACAAATAACATGGAACTCTAACATTCTGCGGATGTTTATTCCGAACCTGGGCAATTTTTCGTGATATTTGCACCCTTTTGTCCGATTAGAGGTTTCAACAGCACATCTTCCTTACACTGCCATATTTTCCGAATAACACTAATATTCAGTACAACCCTTCCAATTACTTATACTGATTTCCTTCACCGTGGGTTGTGTTGTGATGTTCTGCTTTCAATTGTGGCCTATAGATTGACTCAAAAATAAAACACAACCAGCAAGGAAAGTAGTAAAGTCGGACGGGCTGACTATATGATACCCTTCACCACTTTGGGTATATTCAACAAATGAATCCTAACAGACGTCGCATTTTTAAAGGACCAGTAAAATGAAATTGGATCCATAAACATGTCATTCTGCAACCGATACTAAATTTTTCATTTGGTCATGTATAGAAGTTATATCTAAATCTGAACCGATTTCAGGAAACTTAACACACACCAATCTATACCTAATTCATTACGCTGTGCCAAATTGTGTGCAAACCGAAAGATATATAGGGACTTTGGTGCACCATTTACCTTAAATCGGACGAAAATACTTATGGGAGCTATATCTAAATCTGAACCGATTTTCAGAAAACTTAACACACATCATTCTAGACCCAACTCATTACGCTGTGCCGTCTTTCGTGCAAACCGAAAGATATTAATGGACTTTGTGCACCATTTACATTAAATTGGACGAAAATATATCTAGGAGCTATATCTAAATCTGAACCGATTTTTAGGAAACTTAACACATATTCTAGACCCAACTCATTACGCTGTGCCAAATTTCGTGCAAATCGAAAAATATATAGGCACT
>NW_026880136.1:0-29556 GCF_032173495.1 Musca vetustissima
GTACCAGAAAAAATTGACCTATATTTATAATTTTTAGTAGGTTTATTTGGTACCCAATAAGAACTCAAAGTACCAAATTTCAGCGAATTCTGTTGAAAAACACGCTCAAGAACCTCAAAATAACGAAATTATGGGGTTACCCTTACATGGGGGCTGTCCGAAAAAATGGACCTATATTTATAATTTTTAGTGGGGATATTTGCTACCCAATAAGAACTCAAAGTACCAAATTTCAGCGAATTCGGTTGAAAAACACGCTCAAGAACCTCAAAATACCGAAAATTGGGGGGTATCCTTATATGGGAGCTATGCCTAAACGTGGACCGATATAGCCCATCTTCGAACTTGACCTGCCTGCAGACAAAAGACGACTCTATGCGAAATTTTGGGGCTCTATCTCAATTCGTTTAGACGCTAGAGTGATTACAACAGACAGACGGACAGACGGACAGACGGACATGCATAAATCGTCTTAGAATTTTACGCTGATCAAGAATATATATACTTTATATATAAAAAACTAAACATTTCTTACTATGGTGGAGTATAAACACAAGTGCAAGTGCAGGTAATGTGGTATACCTTGAGTCTGCATAAAAAAAGCCAGCACTATACAAAATCTCATTACTATTTGAAACATTTGTACTATACGAGAGTCTACCACGAACCACAAGGATGAAAAACAAAGGCTATAAGTTTTAACGACTTCTCCATACAAAAACCAGTAAGGAAAGCAGTAAAGTCGGAAGTGGGCCGACTATATGATACCCTTCACCACTTTGGGTATATTGTACATGTGTATCCCCTCAAAGGAACCTAAGCAAGTCTTTCTGCAACCTGTGATAAATTTAATTTCATTCGGGCAGATTTAAAGTCGTCTTCGTACCATGGGACAAATTTATGAAAAACGACCTATAGCAAAATTAATACACGCTATTCGGTCGCCGCACTGTTAGAATTTAAAATTTCATTTAGACATCTATTCGAAATACATATGGAAGCTATGACAGCATCTACATCTATTTCAACAAAACGCAATAACGTTATTCAAGTCTCAACTTAATACGTTGTGCAAAAAATCGAGTTAATCGGACAAACATTAGAAAGTTGGTGCACCATTTGTAAAATCGAACGAATATATATATATATATATATATATGGGAGCTATTCGAAACCAGAACCGAAACCTAGCACACATCATTCTAAACTTAATTCAGTACGCTGTGCCAAATTTCATGCAAATCGAAAGGTATATAGGAACTTTGGCGCACCATTTACATAGAATCGGAAACAACTATATGTGGGAGCTATATCTAAATCTGATTTTCTCGAAACTTGGCACACTTCATTCTGGACCTAATTCAGTACTCTATGCCAAATTTCGTGCAAAACGAATGATATATAGGAACTTTGGTGCCTCATTTACCTTAAATCGGACAAACCTATATATGGGAGCTATATCTAAATCTGAACCGATTTTCTCGAAACTTGGCACACATCGTTCTACACCTAATTCAGTACTCTATGCCAAATTTCATGCAAATCGATTGATATATACGGACTTTGGTGCTCAATTTACCTTAAATCGGACGAAACTATATATGGGAGCTACATATAAATCTGAACCGATTCTCTAGAAACTTGGCACACATCATTCTGGACCTAATTCAGTACTCTGTGCCAAATTTCATGCAAATCGAAGGATATAGAGGGACTTTGGTGCCTCATTTACTTTAATTCGGACGAACCTATATATGGGAGCTATATTTAAATCTGAACCGATTTTCTCGAAACTTGGCACACATCGTTCCACACCTAATTCAGTACTCTATGCCAAATTTCATGCAAATCGGAGGATATAGAGGGACTTTGGTGCCCCATTTACCTTAAATCGGTTAAATATATATATGGTAGCTATATCTAAATCTGAACCGATTTTTCCCAATTCCAATAGGGTTCGTCCTTGGGCCAAATAAGTGACTTGTGCCAAATTTCATCCAAATCGGATCATAAATGCGACCTGTACTTTGTTTACAATTTAACATCTACAGACGGACGGACGCACATGCATAAATCGACTCAGAAAGTGATTCTATGCATATTCTCAAAAGGAACCATGTGTCTATCTCGTTTCCTTTTGCCTGTTACAAAACATATGCACAAAGACATAATACCCTGTACCACAGTGTGGTGAAGGGTATAATTAAATATTGCCATGTGTAGACATTATTACATATTAAAAACCAGTAAAGTATGTAAATCGACTTCTATTAAGATGAAATTGGATGAAATAAAATATGTGATATTTATCTAAATGTGAATCTACCTAAAACATGTAAATCGACTTCAAACAAATATATAAATAAATATAAACCCTTCACCACTATGGGTCATCCGTTGGGCTATGTCTGTACTTCTACAAAACGCAACTACGTAATTCTATGCTCAATTTTGTAAGTTGTACAAAATTTGATTTCAATCTGACTAACATGAGGAGTTTGATGCCCAATTTACTTGAAATCGGGCGAAAATATATATGGAAGCTCTATCGAAATATTAGGCGATTTCAAACAAACTTGTCACAGGTTAGGTTATACTAATTTCAGAAAGTTTTGTTCCTATCAGCCTATTGGTTCCTTGGTGCATCAATTACTTAAAATCAATCTATAATAAAAGGAAGCTCTATCTAAATCTGGACCGATTTTCACGAAACAAGACAGACATCACTCTAGGCTCAATTCAGTACGTTATGCCAAATTTCGTGCAAATCGAAGGATATATAGGGACTTTGGTGCACCATTTACCTAAAATCGGGCGAAACTATTTATGGGAGCTATATCTAAATCAGGACAGATTTTCACGAAACTTGGCAGACATCATTCTAGGCTCAATTCAGTACGTTATGCCAAATGTCGTGCAAATCGAAAGATATATAGGGACTTTGGTGCATCATTTACATGAAATCGGACGAAACTATATATGGAAGCTATATCTAAATCTGGACCGATTTTCTCGGAACTTGGAAGACATCACTCTACGCTTAATTCAGAACGATTTCGTGCAAATCGAAAGATATATAGGGACTTTGGGGCACCATTTAAATGAAATCGGACGAAACTATATATGGGAGGTATATCTAAATCTGAACCGATTTTATCAAAACTTTGCAGACATTACTCTAGGCTCAATTCAGTACGTTATGCCAAATTTCGTGCAAATCGAAAGATATATAGGGACTTTGGGGCACCATTTAAATGAAATCGGACGAAACTATATATGGGAGGTATATCTAAATCTGAACCGATTTTATCAAAACTTGGCAGACATCATTCTAGGCTCAATTCAGTACGTTATGCCAAATTTCGTGCAAATCGAAAGATATATAGGGACTTTGGCGCACCATTTACATGAAATCGGACGAAAGTATATATGGGAGCTATATAGAAATCTGGACCGATTTTCTTGAAACTTGGCAGACATCACTCTAGGCTCACTTCAGTACGTTATGCCAAATTTCGTGCAAATCGAAGGATATATAGGGACTTTGGTGCACCATTTACCTAAAATCGGGAGAAACTATATATGGAAGCTATATCTAAATCACGACCGATTTTCACGAAACTTGGCAGACATCATTCTAGGCTCAATTCAGTACGTTATGCCAAATTTCGTGCAAATCGAAAGATATATAGGGACTTTGGGGCACCATTTACATGAAATCGGACGAAACTATATATGGGAGCTATATCTAAATCTGAACCGATTTTCTCGAAACTTGGCAGACATCACTCTAGGCTTAATTCATTACGTTATGCCAAATTTCGTGCAAATCGAAAGATATATAGGGACTTTGGGGCACAATTTACATGAAATCGGACGAAACTATATATGGGAGCTATATCTAAATCTGAACCGATTTTCTCGAAACTTGGCAGACATCACTCTAGGCTTAATTCATTACGTTATGCCAAATTTCGTGCAAATCGAATGATATATAGGGACTTTGGTGCACCATTTACATGAAATCGGACGAAACTATATATGGGAGCTATATCTAAATCTGGACCGATTTTCACGAAACTTGGCAGACATCATTCTAGACCTAAATGATTAGGCTGTACCAAGTTTCGTGCAAATCGAAAGATATATAGGGACCGTTTACATTAAATCGGTTAAATATATATATGGGAGCTATATCTAAATCTGAACCGATTTTTCCCAATTTCAATAGGGTTCGTCCTTGGGCCAAATAAGTGACTTGTGCCAAATTTCATCCAATTCGGATCATAAATGCGACCTGTACTTTGTTTACAATTTAACATGGACAGACAGACGGACAGACGGACAGACGGACGGACGGACGGACGGACGGACATGCATAAATCGACTCAGAAAGTGATTCTATGCATATTCTCAAAAGGAACCATGGGTCTATCTCGATTATTTTTGCCTGTTACAAACATATGCACAAAGACATAATACCCTGTACCACAGTGTGGTGAAGGGTATAACAAGCTACCGTACGAAAAAGGCGATTTCTATCCATAAAGTATGTAAATCGACTTCAAACAAATAAATAGGTCATCCGTTGGGCTATGTCTGTACTTCTAGAAAACGCAACTATATAATTTTCATGAAACTTGACAGACATCATTCTAGGCTCAATTAAGTACGTTATGCCAAATTTCGGACTTTGGGGCACCATTTACATGAAATCGGACGAAACTATATATGGGGGCTATATCTAAATCTGGACCGATTTTCTCGAAACTTGGCAGACATCACTCTAGGATTAATTCAGTACGTTATGCCAAATTTCGTGCAAATCAAAAGATACATAGGGACTTTGGGGCACCATTAACATGAAATCGGACGAAACTATATATGGGAGCTATATATAAATTTGGACCGATTTTTACGAAACTTGGCAGACATCATTCTAGACCTAAATGATTAGGCTGTACCAATTTTCGTGCAAATCGAAAGATATATAGGGACCGTTTACATTAAATCTGTTAAATATATATGGGAGCTATATCTAAATCTGAACCGATTTTTCCCAATTTCAATAGGGTTCGTCCTTGGGCCGAATAAGTGACCTATGCCAAATTTCATCCAATTCGGATCATAAATGCGACCTGTACTTTGTTTACAATTTAACATGGACAGACGGACAGGCGGACGGACGGACATGCTTAAATCGACTTAGAAAGTGATTCTATGTATATTCCCAAAAGGAACCATGGGTCTATCTCGATTATTTTTGCCTGTTACAAACATATGCACAAAGATATAATACCCTGTACCACAGTGTGGTGAAGGGTATAATTAAAGTTCCACTAAACCTATCCGTTCAAAATCTTAACAGACATAAATCTCGAGCTAATTCGCATTCATTAAAAACAATAAATTATATAAGATAACAATTGGAAGTGAAAATTATACTATACCACATTAACATCATGTGGTACACCACATTACCTTCACTTTTCTTGAAATCACTTTTAATGGAATTTCAAATATTTTCTCAAATATCTCTAAAAATTGTTAGAATAATTTTATCTTCAAATTGATACATGGAAAGACAACACATGTAGCATGTTATGTACAAAATTTCAATTTAATCGGATAACAAATAAAAATTTGGCAATCTAAATACAAATGGGTATACTACATTTGCATCACTTTATATATATCAAAATCTATTTTCGCGAAACTTAACACACATCATTCTAGACTCAATTCAATACGCTATGTCAAATGTCGTATAAATCGAATGAATATAGGGACTTTGGTGCACCACTTAGAGTAAATTGGGCGAAAATACAATTTCAATAGAGTTCGACATTGGGTGAGTGAGAGTGAGTGTAGCAAATTGCATCCAAATCGATCCATAAATGTGATCTGTACTTGGTTTACAAAAATGGACAGACAGGCACATTGGGTTCTCTTTGGATACCATATGTTTTCACTACAAATTTTAAATATCGGTCCACTTTTTCTTGTAGCCCCCTGTAAGTCATCCTTTTTTTGTGGGGTAGTTCCCATATAACCCTACAAGTTATGGAATTCTAAGACGATTTAGCCATCGGTTGTATTTATTCCGCTTTCTATGGAAATCGTGATAAAAAAAGTCGAAACACGATAATGAAATATATCGGTCTGCATTTGAGCATCTCCCCCATATAATTATACCTCCCAAAGGAAAGAGTAAAGTCGGACGGGGCCGACTGTATGATACCCTTCACCACTATGGGTATATTAAACAGGACTATTAACATGAAATTGGATGAACTAAAATATGTGTTATAAACATGCCATTCGTTTGTTACAATGGGTAATGGTAAAGGTATTTAAATCGACTTCAAGCTAACACCACTAGGACATCCTTTGGGCTATGTATGTAATTTACTAGAAATCGGACGAAAATATATATATGGAAGCTATATTGAGATATGAACCGATTTCAACGAAACTTGCCACAGCTTAGGTTATACTAATTTATATAGGGACTTTGGTACACCAGGAACCGATTTTCTGGAAACTTGACATAATTCATTCTAGACCTAATTCATTACGCTGTGCCAAATTTCGTGCAAATCGAAGGATGTATAGGGACTTTGGTACACCATTTACATTAAATCGGACGAACATATATATGGGAGCTATATATAAATCTAAACCGATTTTTCTCAATCTCAATAGGTCCTTGGGCCAATTAAGTGATCTATGCCAAATTTCATCCAATTTGGATTATAAATGCGACCTTTATTTTGTTTACAATTTAACATGGACCGACGGACAGACATGCATAAATAGACTTAGAAATTGATTCTATGCATATTCTCAAAAGGAACCATGTGTCCATCTCATTTCCTTTTGCCTGTTACAAACATATGCACAAAGACATAATAACAAAACAAGCAATTTCTTTGCTCAATTATAAAATATGAATAAATATATTTTTCAGTGGTCTTTAATTTAGCAAGAAAATGTACAGAAAATATAATTCAAATATTTTATAAAAAATAAATGTATTTAAAATGTACTTTTCATTTCATTTACATGTTCTCCCAAAATACAAAATAAATAAATAAAATAAAACACGTAGACATCAAATTTATCTGCCTTATATAGGTTGACGATGATGATGTATTTGCGAATGTAGTTGATGCCGCATATGCTGATTATGTGATGTAGCCAGGCAAGTAATCTGTATGCACAAATGTTTGTTTTATCGTTGTTGCTGTGGTGATGGCAGAACGTTTATCTCAATATGCAAGGATTTAATTTTTGGAAAATATTTATAAGTTTCAACAACAACAGATGACAGACTTTCTCAAAATTGTGTATTTTACTCATAAATTTTCAATTTGGCAAATGCAAACACATGCACAACAGACAAACACACACAATCATACTCATATTGTGCACACACACACACCCACATAAATTGTAAAAGTAGTGGGGGATGATGGCCAAAATAAAAATATGCTACTTTTGCTACACAGATTATGTCATTCGGTTCGTATTATCGTTCCGAATAAAATGCAAAATACTCAGTTTTTAAGCATTTAATGCTCCAATAAACCTAGACACAGAGAATGACAGCCAGTCAGGCAATACAAACAAAACAAAATTTTAGAAATACATACATATGTATACGAATACAACAAAAATCATAATAATCTCAAAATAATTGTAGATAATAGCTTTAAGAAGAAGTAGTAGAAAATGAAGCAAATCATCAAGGCCAAAAAAGGAAAAGGATTTTGAACAAAAGAAAATACGCACATAAACATTTTTGTGATACACGATAAAGAGATTGAAAAATCATATGAGTCTATTCAATAATTCTTTGAAGAGAAATAACTAATATTGGTAATTTGAAGTCAAGTTCTTTTAGGCAATATGTAAGTTATTGCAATGGATAACAGACTTTGAATAAGGTAAGATGTGTATGTGGATATATAACAGAAGGACTGAAATAAATTGTAATTTGTACCACGGGGAATCAGAAATGTTTATATATTTTCGTCTATGAGAGATAACGGGATGAGCGCAAAACCTTGGAAATGGTTAACCCTACGATCAATAATTGGGTATCTTTATTTATAAACTCGACTGTAAGGTGGAATGTACATTAGAATTGTGACTTTATATATATTATTGACCGGAATCAAATTCACAGTAAGCTCCGTCTCTTTGTCCGTCCGTCGATTAAAATTACAATAGAGATCGCAATACAATGCTAGATTGTGGACAGCGCACTGTGTTGCAGCATACCAAATGGTGTATGCCACGGTTGCTTAATTAACCAGTAAGGAAAGTAGTAAAATCGGACGGGGACGACTATATGATACCCTTCACCACTATGGGTATATTAAACAGGACTGTTAACATGAAATTGGATGAAATAAAATATGTGATATTTATCTAAATGTCAATCTACCTAGATCTATCCATAAACATGTCATTCGTTTGTTACAATGGGACAAAAGTATGTAAATCGACTTCAAACATAAATAGGTCATCCGTTGGGTTATGTCTGTACTTCTAGAAAACGCAACTACGTAATCCTAAGCTCAATTTTGTACGTTGTACAAAAATTGATGTCAATCTGAATAACACGAGGAGTTTGATGACCAATTTACTTGAAATCGGGCGAAAATATATATGGAAGCTCTATCCAAATATTAAGCGATTTCAAACAAATTTGTCACAGGTTAGGTTATACTAATTTCAGAACGTTTTGTTCCCATCATCCTATTGGTTCCTTGGTGGGTCAATTACTTAAAATCAATCTATAATAAAAGGGAGCTATATCTAAATCTAGACCGATTTTCACGAAACAAGGCAGACATCACTCTAGGCTCAATTCAGTACGTTATGCCAAATTTCGTGCAAATCGAAAGATATATAGGGATTTTGGTGCACCATTTACATAAAATCGGACGAAACTATATATAAGAGCTATATCTTAATCTGAACCGATTTTCTTAAAACTTGGCAGACATCACTCTAGGCTCAATTCAGTACGTTATGCCAAATTTCGTGCAAATCGAAGGATATATAGGGACTTTCGTGCACCATTTACATAAAATCGGACGAAACTATATATGGGAGGTATATCCAAATATGGACCGATTGTCTCGAAACTTGGCAGACATAATTCTAGGCTCAATCCAGTACGTTATGCCGAATTTTGTGCAAATCGAAAGATATATAGGGACTTTGGTTCACCATTTACATGAAATCGGGCGAAACTATATATGGGAGCTATATCTAAATCTGGACCGATATTCTCGAAACTTGGCAGACATCACTCTAGGCTTAATTCAATACGTTATGCTAAATTTCGTGCAAATCGAAAGATATATAGGGACTTTGGGGCACCATTTAGGAGCTATATCTAAATCTGGACCGATTTTCACGAAACTTGGCAGACATCATTATAGACCTAAATGATTAGGCTGTACCAAATTTCGTGCAAATTGAAAGATATATAGGGACCGTTTACATTAAATCGGTTAAATATATATATGGGAGCTATATCTAAATCTGAACCGATTTTTCCCAATTTCAATAAGGTTCATCCTTGGGCCGAATAAGTAGGCTATCCAATTCGGATCATAAATACGACTTGTACTTTGTTTACAATTTAACATGGACAGGCAGACAGACGGACGGGCGGACTTAGAAAGTGATTCTATGCATATTCGCAAAAGGAACCATGTGTCTATCTCGATTCCTTTTGCCTGTTACAAACATATGCACAAAGACATAATACCCTGTACCACAGTGTGGTGAAGGGTATAATTAAGCTCCCCTATATAATTTTGCTCTTCATTTCATACAATTTATACCCTTCGCCCCTTTTTATACCCTTCACCACACTGTGTATGACTTTGTGTAAATGTTTCGATGAAATCGGGTCAGATTTAGATAAAGTTCCCATATTTAGTTTCGTCTTATTTTAAATGGTGCTCCAAAGCCCCAAACTATGGACGATTGACATTAAATTTTGCACTACATACAGATGTTAGTACAGCCTAACGTGTGCTAAGTTTTGTTGAAATCAGTTCAGATTTAGATATATCTCCATAGACCAAAGACCAAAAAAAAAAATGGCCGATAAGCACAACATTTTGCTAAACGTGCTGAAGTTTGTATAACCTACTGTGCGAAAAGTTTGGATCAAAATAGTTAACTGATTTGTTCCGCATTTTGGGAATGTCCCCGTATAGCCGTATTATACCATAGTATGATGGAGACTATGTACTCGAAGTTGTCAGTTTATACCCTATCCAAGACGATGTAGCCATCCTTTGTAATCCTTGATACCCTTCATCACTTTGGGTATATGCAAGTGCTGATAATGTGTACAAAATCCTGTATATATTAGACATATCATCATTGGAAAACCATTGAAATGGACTTGGCCGAAAAAATTTGTGACCCACATAGATTTTTGAACCAATAAAAAACCATACACACACCAATCTGAAATTTATGAAAAATTTCATTCCAATTGGGTAGACTTGGATATTTTGGTGTACCATTTTTATGAAGTCCAGAAAAATTATGTATGGGAGCTATATGTAGATCTGAACCGATTTCAGCAAAACTTCACGGACATCAAACTGGATTTAATTCAGTATGCTATGCAAAACATTGTCTCAATCGGACAAATAGTGCAACATATACATAAAGTCGAACGAAATTATATATGTGAGCTATATCTAAGCCTCGACCTATTTCAAGAATTCAACACAGACGTGAAACTGAATTTACTTCAGTACGCTGTTCAAAATTTTGTCACAATCGGATAAATATTCGAAGGTTGGTGCAAAATTTTGTCTCAATCGGACAAATATTGGGAGTTTGGTGCACCATTTACTTAAAATCGGACGAAACTATATATGGCAGCTATATCTAAATCTTCATACTGAACCCCACCCGCTGAAAAAATCCTGTGTACGTTAGCGATGGCCTCATATAACGTTGCACTCTAAATTATAATATTTTGGGAATTTTAGACACATGTTTGGGGGTCTTGAGACTTTGGGAAAAATTCTCCATTTAAAATTGATGAAATTCGTATGTGGTGTATTTCATGGTATACAATAATCTCACAGTAGAATTATAGGTAAACTTTGTGTATATTACCTACATTTTCATTTCATGAATCATATACCTACGGTAGTGGGTATCCATAGTTCGGCCCAACACTGTGGTACAGGGTATTACGTTTTTGTGCATATGTTTGTAACTGGCAAAAGGAAACGAGATAGGCACATGGTTCCTTTTGAGAATATGCACAGAATCGCTTTCTGAGTCGATTTATGCATGTCCGTCTGTCGGTCTGTCCGTCCATGTATTTTTGTGAACAATGTACAGGCCGCATTTATGATCCGACTTGGATGAAATTTGGCATAGGTCACATATTTGGCCCAAGGACGAACCCTATTGAAATTGGGAAAAATCGTTCCCATATATATATATATATATATACATATATATATATATACATACATATATATATATATATATTCTCGACCGATTTAATGTAAATGGTGCACCAAAGTCCCTATATATCTTTCGATTTGCACGAAATTTGGCTCAGCGTAATAAATTAGGTCTAGACTGATGTATGATAAGTTTGGTGAAAATCGGTTCGGATTTAGATATAGCTTCCATATATATTTTCGTCCGATTTAATGTAAATGGTGCACCAAAGTCCCTATATATCTTTCGATTTGCGAAATGTTACACAGCGTAATCAATTAGGTCTAGAATGATGTGTGATAAGTTTCCTGAAAATCGACTGAGATTTAGATATAGCTCTCATATATATTTCGTCCGTGAAAATCGGTTCAATGAAATGAAATTTAGCATAAGTTCCAGAAAGGCGAAAAGGCGGAACCTGTTAAGAGACATATGTAGAATATACAAAAAGTGGTGAAGGGTCCGATTTACTACTTTCCTTACTGGTTTCTGTTTAAAGAGCCCACTTTTAATATAATGTATTCGCATAAATGTAGTTGTAAAGCAGGCAGGATCTCGGTCAACAAACCTCTTAGTTAAGAGTTTATTGTAGAAATCTTGTCGATTTTAAATGATGACATATCATCGGCTATGTGAGCTATATCTAGATCTGACTCATCACACTCCAAGAAATATGGTGTCTTTGGTGTCTATACCCAATTCGATACGTTATGCTTATTTCTCTATCGGACAAATCCTAGGAGTTTGTTACATAATTATCAGCAAATCGAACAAAAGTATATATATATATATATATATATATGGGAGATAAATTTACATATGAAGCTATTTCGTAAAAAGGACACACGTCATTCTAGCTTCAAATTGATACGTTGTACCATTCTATAATCGAACAAAACTATCTATGTAAATATATAGCGGTTTTCCACCAAACAACACTAGCTGAACAAATTTCAAATTCGGATCATAAATGCGACATGTACATTATTTCCTATTTTACATCAACGGACGGACATGCATAAATCGACTCAGAAATAGATTCTATGTCTATTCTCAAAATTAACTATTGGTCTATCTCGTTTCCTTTTGCATGTCACAAACATATAACGTAAAGGGCATAAACCATATTTTAATTTCGGACAAAGTATGCTCCAAATTATACATAAACTGACTTTATGTTAAACAAGCCCCTTTCTTTAATACTGTAAAAAATCCCATAAAACAAGAACCGCATTCAGATATTTCAAAATTATAAACATTTATCTGATTACAAATTCAAGTCATTAGAGGTGATAATATGCATAAATTATTGATCACGCGTGGCAGCAAACAACGTGTGACGTGTCTGGTGTCTACTTCAATATATATTTATACCCTTCACCACACTGTGGTACAGGGTATTATGTCTTTCTGCATATGTTTGTAACAGGCAAAAATAATCGAGATAGACCCATGGTTCCTTTTGAGAATATGCATAGAATCACTTTCTAAGTCGATTTATGCATGTCCGTCCGTCCGTCTGTCTGTCTGTCCATGTTAAATTGTAAACAAAGTACAAGTCGCATTTATAATCCGAATTGGATGAAATTTTGCACAGGTAACTTATTCGGCCCAAGGACGAACCATATTGAAATTGGGAAAAATCGGTTCAGATTTAGATATAGCTCCCATATATATATTTAACCGATTTAATGTAAACGGTCCCTATATATCTTTCGATTTGCACGAAATTTGGTACCGGCTAATCATTTAGGCCTATAATGATGTCTGCTAAGTTTCGTGAAAATCGGCCCAGATTTAGATATAGCTCCCATATATAGTTTCGTCCGATTTCATGTAAATGGTGCTCCAAAGTCCCTGTATATCTTTTGATTTGCACGAAATTTGGTACAGCCTAATCATTTAGGTCTAGAATAATGTCTGCCAAGTTTTGTGAAAATCGGTCCAGATTTAGATATAGCTCCCATATATAGTTTCGTCCGATTTCATGTAAATGGTGCACCAAACTCCCTATATATCCTTCGATTTGCACGAAATTTGGCATAACGTAGTTAATTGAGTCTAGAATGATGTCTGCCAAGTTTCGTGAAAATCGGTCTAGATTTGGATATAGCTCCCATATATAGTTTCTTCCGATTTCATGTAAATGGTGCCCCAAACTCCCTATATATCCTTCGATTTGCACGAAATTTGGCATAACGTAGTTAATTGAGTCTAGAATGATGTCTTTCAAGTTTCGTGAAAATCGGTCCAGATTTGGATATAGCTCCCATATATAGTTTCGTCCGATTTCATGTAAATGGTGCCCCAAAGTCCCTATATACCTTTCGATTTGCACGAAATTTGGCATAAGGTACTGAATTGGATCTAAAATGATGTCTGGCAAGTTTCGTGAAAATCGGTACAGATTTAGATATAGGTCCCATATATAGTTCCTTCGATTTCATGTAAATGGTGCACCACATATATCTTGCGATTTGCACGAAATTTGGCATAACGTGCTGAATTGAGTCTAGAATGATGTTTGTCAAGTTTCGTGAAAATAGGTCAAGATTTACATATACCTCCCATATATAGTTTCGTCCCATTTCATGTAAATGGTGCACCAAAGTCCCTATATATCCTTCGATTTGCACGAAAGTTGGCATAACGGACTGAATTGAGCCTAGAGTGATGTCTGTCAAGTTTCGAGAAAATCAGTCCAGATTTCTATATAGCTCCCACATATAGTTTCGTCAGATTCCATGTAAATGGTGCACCAAAGTCCCTATATATCTTTCGTTTTGCACAAAATTTGGCATAACGTACTGAATTGCGTTGTTTCGTGAAAATCGGTCCAGATTTAGATATAGCTCCCTTTTATTATAGATTGATTTTAAGTAATTGACGCACCAAGGAACCAATAGGAACAAAACGTTCTGAAATTAGTATAACCTATCCTGTGACAAGTTTGTTTGAAATCGCTTAATATTTGGATAGAGCTTCCATATATATTTTCGCCCGATTTCAAGTAAATTGGGCATCAAACTTCCCATGTTAGTCAGTTTGACATCAAATTTTGCACAACGTACAAAATTGAGCATAGAATTATGTAGTTGCGTTTTCTAGAAGTACAGACATAGCCCAACGGATGACCCATTTATATTTGTTTGAAGTCGATTTACATACTTTATGGATAGATCTACGTAGATTCACATTTAGATAAATATCACATATTTTATTTCATCCAATTTCATGCTAATAGTCCTGTTTAATATACCCATAGTGGTGAAGGGTATCATATAGTCGGCCCAGTCCGACTTTACTACTTTCCTTACTGGTTTTATTTGATTCAAATTATATTACATCCCTATTGAAAACTTCGTGTGTTCATTAATTATTTTGTTATATGACAGATGCGTCCTGGAGTTCTTAAACCGCAGCAATATTCCATTGATTTTAAATTATTTAGATGTTGTCTGTAAAGTCTAATATGTACACACTCCCTTTAGGAAAATCTGCCACTGCCATGTCTATCCCGACACAAAATACCCATCAAATTATTATAAATAGAAAAGTTTCCCAAAACTGTGAAAAACTTCATCAACGTTTAAAATGCCAATTGATGTTTTCGTCGACGTCGGCAACACGGGGAATATTAAAACATAAAATTGATTCGAATTTTATTGGTAGCAATCGTCTAAAGGAACACCTCCCAAAATAAAAATAAACGAAACGAGAAGGTGAACGAGAATAAATGACATTGAAAAACGACACAGCAATGCATACCGACAGGTAAAGACATAAAAATCAAACCCAAACCCTATCAACGATGTCTAAGTTTAACATATCATCATTATCATCATCACGACGACATAGATGAACGTAAGGAAACGACTGGTAAAATAGGAATGGTAGTCAGGCGTCGCGATAGAAGGAGACATTCCATAGCATATCCAAACAATAGAAGTCATTCGGAACCAAAATATTGGGCTTACTGAGTGTTCACCGGACGACGTTTGTTCTCAATAATGGCTTTAAAAGACAAGGCAGCAAATTTCCCATTGTTTTATTTTTTAGTCAGTCAGCCAGCCACTCTGTTAGTCATTGGGCCATAATCGTTAATTGTGCACCATTCCACCATGGTACTGTCATTATTGTTCGTTCAGTTTTGTTTTATAGCATCAAATTGATGGCTATACATGTATGAATGTGTGTTTGTGTCTCTGGATTTTCATAGCATCATTTGCAACAACATCAGTTGTTGTAACTTGACTTGGATTTCTTATCAATTTTGTATGCAAACATTGTCCAAATTGTAAGGGGCTACAACAAATAATGCAGAATTGAACAAACAATGTTACTGCTTTCCGTTTTCCAGAGTAGAGAGGAAGAATATCAATAGGTCTTCTTCTAGAAAATGTACAGAAAGACCAAAATAACGTATTCATAGAAGAGTTATAGGTCTTCTTAACAGAAGAGCTAGAGATCTTCTTCATAGGAAAGCTGGAGGTCTTCTTCATAGAAAAGATGGAGGTCTTCTTTTTAAAAGAGCTTGAAGTCTTCTTCATAGAAGAGCTGGAGGACTTATTCTTCATAGAAGAGCTGGAGGTCTTGTTCTTGCTAGAAAAGCTGGAGGCCTTTCACACAGAAAATCTGGAGGTCTTCTTTTAAAAGGGCTTGGGGTATTCTTCATAGAAGAGCTGGAGATCTTCTTCATAAAAGAGCTGCCTGTCTTCTTCATAAAAGAGCTGACGGTCTTCTTCGTAAAAGAGCTTGAGGCCTTCTTTATAGAACAGTAAAAGGTCTTTTTATAGGAGAACTGGAGGTAATTTATAGAAGAGCTGGAGGTTTTATTCACAGAGAGTTGAAGGTCATCTTCGTTATAGAATAGAGATGACGACAGTAGATCACATTCTTCTTCACAGAAGAGTAAGAGGTTCTCTTCATAGAAGGACTGAATTTTATATTCTTCTTCACAGAAGAACTAAAGGTCTAGACATCTGGAGGTTTTCTTCATAAAAAAGCAGGATTTCTTTCTAATAGACAAGTTGTAGGTCTTCTTTATTTTAAAATAGCTTTAGGTCTCCATCATAGAAGAGCGGAAGGTCTTCTTCGTCATAGAAAAGCTGAAGGTCTTCTTCGTCATAGAAGAGCTGAAGGTCTTCTTCGTCATAGAAGAGCTGAAGGTCTTCTTCGTCATAGAAGAGCTGAAGGTCTTCTTCGTCATAGAAGAGCTGAAGGTCTTCTTCGTCATAGAAGAGCTGAAGGTCTTCTTCGTCATAGAAGAGCTGAAGGTCTTCTTCGTCATAGAAGAGCTGAAGGTCTTCTTCGTCATAGAAGAGCTGAAGGTCTTCTTCGTCATTGAAGAGCTGAAGGTCTTCTTCGTCATAGAAGTGCTGAAGATTTTCTCCGTCATAGAAGAGCTGAAGGTCTTTTTCGTCATATGAGAGCTAAAGGTATTTTTTTGTGAAGGTCTTTTTCGTCGTAGAAGAGCTGAAGGTCTTTTTCGTCATAGAAGAGCTGAAGGTCTTTTTCGTCATAGAAGAGCTGAAGGTCTTTTTCGTCATAGGAGACCTAAAGGTATTTTTTTTGTCATAGAAGAGCTGAAGGTCTTCTTCGTCATAGAAGAGCTACAGGCGAACTATAAGAAGAACTATACCTCTTAAAAGAGCTATAGTTCCTTTTCATAAAAGAGCTGGAGGTCATCCTCATAGAGGAGCTGAAGATCTTCTTCGTAGAATTGAAGAAGGTCTTATATCTTCTTCCTAGAAGAGCTGGAGGTCATCATCTCCTTCTTCATAGAAGAACTAAATGTCTTCTTCTTGTCATAGAAGAACTGAAAGTCATATTCATCTTCGCTGGAGGTATTTTTCATCTTCACAGAATAGCTATAGGTCTTCTTTATCTAATAGCTAGAGGTCTTCCTTACAAAAGAGCTCGAGCCTCTCTTCTTCGTGGAAAAACTGGAGGTCTTCCTCTCGAAATAGCTGAAGTTTTTTTCTTCATAGAAGAGCTGGATGTATATATGTACGTCTGGAACTCTCTATCTGGTGTTTGGTCTTCTTCTCCCCCAATAGAAATCATTGTTTAGAGGTTATCATAGATTTCTTAGCCCACTGTAACCTCAAGCAAAACTATCATCTGCCAGTGGCAGAGCAACAGACAATTTTTCTATGTTTGGAATTCTTACGGTCATGACTACTAAGCATTTGCAGCCCAGAACCAGATGATGATGTTGTTGCTGCTGCTACAGCTGTGGTATTAGAGACTGCCACTGAGAGAGTATTCTAGCAGCAACAAACACATAGCGAGTATATCTGGTGGTCGTGCTGTACAATAATCGGAAATGCTTATAAACTATGCATTAAATGTCGTCACCATAGTATGGCAAACAATCAATTGTTTAAATGCCAATACCATCAACCCGCGTGCCACAAACGTGCATGGCCATTTATTTCACAATAAACGTTTAGGCGCTCTCCTATTGTTCATCTCGGCATATTACTTTATTCAAGTCGTGGTGGTGGCGAGTGGGTGACTTCGCCTGGGTTTCACCCTTTCTGTTTTCTAATAACTATGTTTTCGAAAGGTCCTGGGCAATAAAAATGATAGAGTCCTACACAAAACAATGACTGCACACGTTCTGACTACATAGTTATTCGAGAAATGTACACGTGTGTGTATATGTGTGCGCATCTGTATTTTTGTGCTTTATTTTTCAGGATGTCACTACATTGTGAAGTTTCCTCTACTGTAATTAAGAGACTAGGAACGTTACCAAGAATTTTTCCATCAAATCATAAATCATAATCAAAGTTAAATGCAATGAAATGCAATCGGTATCAGGCAGGTGTGAACATGAATTTTAAGAACTACTCAGCTTGAATGGTCATACAGAGAGAGTGGTAGAGAGATAGACAAACAATTCACCCGTATGAGTATGAAAATATGCATTCATCCAATTGAAAATGATTTAACAATGCAATGTGCAGTTTTTCAATGATCATAGCCTTGTGCTAATTGGCAACGTCCGCAAAAAACTGGAATTGAATTGAAAAGTTCTTGAACTGAAATTATGATTTGTGGCCATGATTGACGGAACGAAAAGTACTATTATTAAGTACTATTATCTAATATATATATATATATATAATATATATATATATATATAATATATATAATATATATATATATATATAACTAGCTGGACCCGGGGCACTTCGCTGCCCCTACCAAAGGTCAAAAAAGTAAATCCATAATATGGCAATTTTTACGATGGAATGTGTAACTGACTTAGAATTTTTAAAAGTATAGCATCATTGCTATGAGAAAAAACCGTAACTCAAATGGAAGTGCATTCCAACATCGCGTAAATATTCCAAATTCGAGGTATCAAAATATTGGGGTTTCTGGAGGAGTGTGTGAAAGAAAATAACATCCTTAAGTGTCCACGTTAATATATATACTGAATAAATTTTTCAAAAGAGCATCCACGAAAGATAGTAACATAATCCCACACGTGATTGTGACTAGGTAGATTATAAAACCAGTAAGGAAAGTAGTACAGTCGGACGGGGCCGACTATATGATAACCTTCACCACTATGGGTATATATCTAAACCTGGACCGACTTTCACGAAACTTGGCAGACATCATTCTACACCTAAATTATTAGGCTGTACCAAATTTCGTGCAAATCGAAAGATATATAGGGACTTTGGGGCACCATTTACATGAAATCGGACGAAACTATATATGGGAGCTATATCTAAATCAGGACCGATTTTCATGAAACTTGGCAGACATCATTATATACTTAATTTAGTACGTTGTGCCAAATTTCGTGCAAATCGAAAGATATGTAGGGACTTTGGTACACAATTTACCTTAAATCGGACGAAGATATATATGGGAGCTATTTCTAAATCTGAACCGATTTTCGCGAAACTTTGCACACATCATTCATGACCTTATTCATTACGCTGTGCCAAATTTCGTTCAAGTCAAAAGATTTCCAAGGACTTTAGTGGACTATTTACCCAAAATCGGGCGAAGCTATATATGGGAGCTATATCTAAATCTGGACCTATTTTCTCGAAACTTGGCAGACATCATTCGTGACCTTATTCATTACGTTGTGCCAAATTTTGCTATGCTAAATTTTGTGCAAATCGAAAGATATATAGGGACTTTGGTGCACCATTTACCTTAAATCAGACGAAAATATATATGGGAGCTATATCTAAATCTGAACCGATTTTTTCCCAATTTCAATAGGAGTCGTCCTTGGGCCAAACAAAAGAGCTTTGCCAAATTTCATCCCATTCGGATCATAAATGCGACCTGTACTTTGTTTACAATTTAACATGAACAGACAAACAGACGGACGGACAGACGGACGGACATGCATAAATCGACTTAGAAAGTGATTCTATGCATATTCTCAAAATGGGTCTATCTCGATTATTTTTGCCTGTTACAAACATATGCACAAAGACATAATACCCTGCACCACAGTGTGGTGAAGGGTATAAAAAAGAAGCTCTTTAATGATAAATGAAAAATGGAATTTAAGTACTATTATCTAATATATATATATATATATATTAGCGAAACTTTCTACACCGTATTTTATACTGACTTTAGTACGTTGTGAAAAATTGTGTGCTAATCGGTAATATTTTGGAGCTTTGCTTTACCATTAACTGAAAATCGGACGAAACAGCTATATCTAAATCTGAATCGATTTAAGCGAAACGTTCCACGCAGCAGTTTATACCAATTTCAGTACTTTGTGAATATCGGCCATAATTTGGACCTTTGGTGCACCATTTATTGAAAATCGGACGACACTATATATGGGGGCAATATCTTTATCTTTATCGATTTCAACAAAACTTCGTGTATTTATATAGCTCCCATATATAGAATCTTCCGATTTTTATACCCTTCACCACACTGTGGTACAAAGTATTATGTATTTGTGCATATGTTTGTAACAGGCAAAATGAAGCGAGATAGACCCTTTTGAGAATATGCATAGAATCACTTTCTGAGTTGATTTATTCGTGTCCGTCCGTCCGTCTGTTGCTGTTAAATTGTAAACAAAGTACATGTCGCATTTATAATCCGATATGGATGAATATTTGTCACAGCTTATTTGTTTGGCCCAAAGACGATCCCTATTGAAATTGGAAACCAGTAAGGAATGTAGTAAAGTCAGACGGGGCCGACTATATGATACCCTTCACCACTATGGGTATATTAAACAGGACTATTAGCATGAAATTGGATGAAATAAAATATGTGATATTTATCTTAATGTGAACTACGTAGATCTATCTATAAAGTATGTAAATCGACTTCAAAGAAATATAAATAGGTCATCCGTTGGGCTATGTCTGTACTTCTAGAAAACGCAACTATATAATTTTATGCTCAATTTTGTACAATGTGCAAACTTTGATGTCAATCTGACTAACATGAGGAGTTTGATGCCCAATTTACTTGAAATCGGGCGAAAATATATATGGTGCGTCAATTACTTAAAATCAATCTATAATAAAAGGGGCTATATCTATCTAAATCTGGACCGATTTTCACGAAACTTGCCAGACATTATTCTAGACTTAAATGATTAGGCTGTACCAAATTTCGTGCAAATCGAAAGATATATAGGGACTTTGTGGCACCATTTACATGAAATCGGACGAAACTATATATGGGAGCTATATCTAAATCTGGACCGATTTTCTCGAAAGTTGGCAGTCATCATTCTAGGCTCAATTCAGTACGTTATGGCAAATTTCGTGCAAATCAAAAGATATATAGGGACTTTGGGGCACAATTTACATGAAATCGGACGAAACTATATATGGGAGCAATATCTAAATCTGGACCGATTTTTATGAAACTTGACAGACATCATTCTAGGCCTAAATGATTAGGCTGTACCAAATTTCGTGCAAAGCGAAAGATATATAGGGACCGTTTACATTAAATCGGTTAAATATATACATGGGAGCTATATCTAAATCTGAACCGATTTTTCCCAATTTCAATATGGTTCGTCCTTGGGCCAAATAAGTGACTTGTGCCAAATTTCATCCAATTCGGATAATTAATGCGACCTGCAATTTGTTTACAATTTAACATGGACAGACGGACGGACAGACGGACATGCATAAATCGACTCAGAAAGTGATTCTATGTATATTCTCAAAAGGAACCATGGGTCAATCTCGATTATTTTTGCCTGTTACAAACATATGCACAAATACATAATACCCTGTACCACAGTGTGGTGAAGGGTATAAAAATCGGTTCAGATTTATATTGAGCTCCCATATATATTTTCGTCCAATTTAATGTAAATTGTGCACCAATGTCCCTATATATCTTTCGATTTGCACGAAATTTTGCATAACGTACTGAATTTAGCCAAGAAAGACGTCTGCCAAGTTTCGGGAAAATCGGTCCAGATTAAGATATAGCTCCCATATATAGTTTCTTCCGATTTCATGTAAATGGTGCACCAAAGTCCACATATATCTTCCGATTTTGGTAATGCGTACTGAATTAAGCCTAGAATGACGTGTGCAAAGTTTCGTGAAAATCGGTTCAGATCTACATACACCTCCTATATATATTTTCGTCCAATTTTAAGTAAATGGTAAACTAAAAATCCATAGCTAGGTCGATTGACACAACGTACTGAAGTTAATATAAACTAATCTCCGGCAAGTTTCCTTGAAATAGGTTCAGATATAGATATAAACATAGCTTTCATGTATAATTTAGACATATTTATGTTTATTGTTTACCAAATAATAAATGGGTGTCTGATTGAGATTAAATTTTGAACAGTGCACAATACCAGCCAATTTTTCTTTAAATCGATTTACAAAATTTAGCATAGGTTGCAGAATGACATGTATAGGGATTAATGTTAAAGATCACATATTTAAGTTCCTTCAATTTCATGTCAATGTTCGTTCGAAGAGGCGACGTCTTTTAGGATACATATGTAGAATATACCCAAAGTGGTGAAGGGTATCATATAGTCGGCCCAGTCCGACTTTACTACTTTCCTTACTGGTTTTACTTATTATTCCTTAAAAAATAATGTTGGCGTTTTGATTTTGAAAGTTCTGCATTCCTATTCTATGTATTCTGAATATAGAATACCTAAATTATTTTTAGATATTTATCTATGTTTTTTATATATTTGCTCTTGTTTAAATATTCTCTATGAAATTCGTTTGCAATTATTTTGTCAACTACTCCTGTCAAGCCATTATATTTAAAAGATAGCCTCTAGGTTTAAATTATAGATAAAGTTTTATCCTCTAACAGAATTTATTCATTTTTAACAGACTTGAAATTGAAATAAAATTTAATTTTGCCTCTTTTTAGAAAAAAGCACACAAGTAAATGATGACAATATAGAAATTCCCAAAACTAAAAAAGGAAACGCATACATCGACTATCCCAACGAGGCCTTGCCCTTGCCTTTGAATATTTCATCCATTTTATTATTAATAAGGCCAGAGGTAATAATACAACAACAACGGCCGCAACAGCAAGAACAACAATTAAGCACAGAAAAATATTGAGGACGAAGTCAACAAGTATGAAAATAGTGTCCCTTTTTCC
Organism: Musca vetustissima; assembly: GCF_032173495.1. Taxonomy (NCBI): domain Eukaryota; kingdom Metazoa; phylum Arthropoda; class Insecta; order Diptera; family Muscidae; genus Musca; species Musca vetustissima. The sequence continues at coordinate 23,146 of NW_026880136.1, forward strand.
CTTCTAGAAAGGTTTTCTGTTCGAATTTTCAAAGATATTTTTTTCGTCAAAGATTAGATGTATTTTGTGAACAAATATTATAGCAATTTTCCACAATCATAACAACAAAATGAGTTGGGCATCAAATCAAGCGGAACATAGAAAATGTTAGGTCGTTCATTTGTAGCATCCATTGATTGAACCGTAAAGTGGTAGCTTACCGATGAAAATGAAGATGTGTAGTTTTCATCTAGTTTGTTGTTTTCTGTCATCTTCTTGGGTTTTAGATTTTTTTAGAAATCACCACAATAAAAAAGGATAAACATGTTTTTTTTACAAAAGAGAACATATTCTTATTTTTGGGTGTATGGCTACGGGCGTTATTCTCTTATCCATAACCAATTTGAAATATGTTTACAGCCTATTGATATTTACATATGGCTGTATGACAGGGTTGTCAATCTCGTTGAATTTGATGACCATAAATGTACCTCGAAACATTCCATATTTTCAATGAGGGCTGACAAATAGTATTCTAATAAAATGGGATATTTTTCTTATCGTCAAGTTAGAAGGATTATTCTCAGAATAGCCGTGCAGCTAAAAATATACCAATGACTAAATTTAAATCCAAAATAAGCTCGGCACCCACATTTAGGAGTATGTTTTTCAGTTTGATAAGTTACTATAACTGGTTTCAATACAAATAATGGTGTTCTAATGGGACAGTAATCAGAAACTTTAGTGATTATGTGAGCCGTATATTTCACACGAATCTAATCGTAGAACAGAAAAATCCTCAAAATGTTAATGCAGTTTTGAATTATACTAAAACTTTAAATCGGACTTGTATTTTTGAAGAATTAAACACTGTCGATAATGGGAATCGATCGGGATTTAATATGGGGGCTACGTCATGCTAAATTACGAATAAAAGTGTTTATCAGGGAAAACGATAAACCAAATTACAGACAGAAAAGTGGGATATTGAACACACCGAAAATGACGCGTTACCATTGTGTGGGGGTTATGTATATGTAGGAAAAATGTATCTATATTTATAATTTTATGTGAAGAAATGGAAATGGTACCCTATAAGGATAAAATTATAAAGACGGAATTTCAGTGAATTCTGTTGGAAAGCGTACTTCAGAATCAGAAAATTACAAAAATTGGGGGCTACCAGAAAAAATGGACCTATATTTATAAATTTAAGTGGAGAAATTTGTACCAAGAACCCCAAAATATCGAAAATTTTTTGTGGAGAAATTTGCTACTAAATATGAACCGATCGAAAATTGGGAGATATTATTTTTTTGTGGAGGCTATAAATATGAACCGATCGAAAATTGGGAGTAACCTTATATGGAACTTTTCGAACTTGACCTGCCTGAAGATAAAAGACAACTCTATACATTGACGATTTTCCGCAATTGTTTTGAGGCTAGAGTAATTACAACATACAGACGGATTTGTTTAAATCGTCATATTTTGATGAGTTACATTCGGAAAAAGGGTATACCAAAGTTGACTTGAACCACATTCCTAGTAATACGAAGTGTTTGATCTATCATCCATTACTTATTTATTAGAAAACCAGTAAGGAAAGTAGTAAAGTCGGATGGGACCGACTATATGATACCCTTCACCACTTTGGGTATATTGTGCATATGTATCCTTACAACTGTTTGTCAAATATTAGAAGTTTAGTGCACCATTTATGTAAAATCGGACGAAAATATGAACCGATTTCACGAAACATAGCATACATCATTCAAGACTCAAGTCAGTACGCTATGCAAAATTTCGTGCAAATCGAACGATATTTAGGGACTTTGGTGCACCATTTACCATAAATCGGACTAAAATATATATGGTAGCTATATCTAAATCTGAACCGATTTTCACGAAAGTTAGCACACATCATTCTAGTACGCTGTGCCAAATTTCGAGCAAATCGAACGATATTTAGGGACTTTGGTGCACCATTTACCTTAAATCGGACTAAAATATATATGGTAGCTATATCTAAATCTGAACCGATTTTCACGAAAGTTAGCACACATCATTCTATGTTTAAATCTGTAGGCTGAGCCAAATTTCGTGCAAAGGATTCGTCCTTGGGCTAAACAAATGAACTGTACCAAATTTCATCCAAATCGGACTATAAATGCGATGTGTACTTTGTTTACAATCTAACACCAACAGACGGACAGATGGACGGACGGACATGCATAAATCGACTTAAAAAGTGTTTCTATGCATATTCTCAAAAGGAACCATGTGCCTATCTCGATTATTTTTTCATGTTACAAACATTTGCACAAAGACATAATACCCTGTACCACCGTGTTGTGAAAGGCATACCCAAATTTCATCCAAATCGGGCCGGGCCGACTATATGATACCCTTTACCATTATGGATATATTAAACAGATATAATACTTGAAAAATAATCTACATGGCAACACTGTTTAAAACTACAATACAATCCTCCTAATAAATGTTTGCCCCACAATGAGCAGAATTCCTAGAAAGTTTTTTTTTCGAGAATATTTGAAATTGTCTTCCTTATTGGCATGACAAAAGAAAATTACATCTTTAGCATGCCTTATTTGGTTCTGCCATAGTTATAGGCTACATCCAAATTATAAGGACGGAAATTTAGATTTTTTTCGATAATCAAGAGAATGGCTGCTTATCAACGGAAGAAGGGAATTTTTATGATTTTTACAAGTTGCAGTATAACAAACGACCGAAACGAAAATATTTTTGAAGGGCACCGACAGGAACTCAGCAACATTTCAATGTTTGTATGTCAAAAATGTGTATAAAGTTTTCTCCATATTTTCGTATTGACTGTTGTTGAACTGTATGGCAAAGTCTGGCATTGTGGTGACACAAGCAATGCTGTTAGAAGTGTGTAGATTGTATGTACATACACACAGATTTGTAATATTGCTATCTTTTGTGTTGCGAATCTATAATCTTTGTTTGACATTGCGGATGACGAACCATTGTAAAATTGTTGCTTTTTCCGCATATCTGTATTTCTTTTTTCAAAAAGCAATACAATGAAAATTGTTGGGTTTTCTAAAACCCAAATTTAAGTTTTATTGGGGCGGGGAGGAAAATATTTTTATTCTTTAAAAAAAGTAAAATATTTAAAACTGGAATCTCACACTCTTTTCTATTACTATTTGTATGTGTACGTTTGTATATCATACTGAATAGAATTAGCTCATATGAGAGTTACAGCATTTAGATATAGCTCCCATATATATTTTCGTCCGATTTTAGGTAAATAGTGCACCAAAGTCCCTATATGTCCTTCGATTTGCACGAAATTTGGTATAACGTACTAAACTAAGTCCAATACAAAAGATTTAGATATAGCTCCCATATATATATTCGGCCGATATTAGGTAAATAGTGCACCAAAGTATAGAATGATGAGAATAGAATGAAAAGTGGCGAGTTTCGAGAAAGTCGGTTCAGATTTATATATAGCTCCCATATATATTTTCGTCCGATTTAAAATAAATGGTGCACCAAAGTACCTACATACCTTCCGATTTCCACGAAATTTGGCGTAGCGTACTGAATTAAGGTTAGAAAGAATTGTGTTAAGTTTCGTGAAAATCGGTTCAGATTTATGTAAAGCCCCCTACATATTTTCGTCCGATTTAAGGTAAATAGTGGACGAAAGTCCCTATGTATGTATATATATATACTAGCTGGACCCGTGGCGCTTCGCTGCCCCTACTTAAGTATTATGCAATGTTTTTTTTAAAGAACGTACCATTTGATGGAATTTACCCTTCTGCAAAACCTACTGCAGTACCCTTCATTCCCATTACCACTTTTATTTCTGTATTTTCAGCAGTTTAACCATAATATGGTTTGGATCCCTTTCTCGCTCCGATTAATATCACAAAGATCCTTGCTGCATAATCCTTGCTAGCTTAAAATTTTGTATCTTTGTTTTATTGCCAAAAATAGGTTTCAAAAATAATACATCATCACAACTTTATATATTTACCGAACCTAGATTTATAATTGTACTTACCACGTAATTCCATGGTATTTTTAAGAAACTAAGATCAATTCCGAAGATGGAGTGACAATTAAGTTACCCATAATCATTTCAAGTTAGCTGTGATGATAATCCACCAGAGATTTTTGAATCTTATAACTTTTTATCCAAAATCCGCCTTTTTGCATTTGTATATCTCACTTATACTGTTGGTACATACTTTTATAGAATTAATACGCCTTTTCTCCAATAGATGTAAAATTTTTGAAACCTAAAAACAAAACAAAATCTAAAATTGAAATGTTTTTTTTCAAACTGACAAAATGAAAAAAAAATATATAATGTCAATATTTTTTCATTTTACACAAATTTTTTCCCATTATATGATGATAATGAAGAGATGAAAAACAGCAGACGTTAACGGAATTATTCACTTCTTGTTACTGATTATGACATAATATGACCAAAAATTATTAGTCGAAAATTCTTGATTTGAATTAATTTTTTAAATCCTGGTCATTTAAGATTGGATGTGTAATTATCTGAGTATAATACACACGATTATGAACCAATTTATTTAAGATATGCATAGAAACTATATATTAGTTCAGAGGTATGATTACTTTTGATGCTATAAATTTCCCCCCATTGTGTCACGCCAATTTTTATATGGATGATGCGTATTTGTCACCAAGTTACACAGACAAATTCTGAAGTTGGAATCTGTACCCCTTCTTAATATATACGATTACTTTCGATGCTATAACTCTATATCCACGCGGATTTTTTAAAGTGTGTATAGTCTATGTTATTTCCCTGGGATGGTACGACATGCGGTGAAAATCTCAGTAAAATCGGTTTAACGGTGTTTGAGTCTAGAAGCGAAACTTTTTTATTTCCTTCATGTAAATTATTTAAATGCAACGGAGAGTGCATTTTCCCCCAATCGTTCCACGCTCAATTTTGTATGGATGATGTGTATTAACACCTACGTCATTCAGAAAAATTTTAAAGACGGTACATGTAACGGTTCTTAAGATATACGCATTTTACATGTTCAGAAATTTTGAGGTATGTTTACTATTGATGCTATAACTCTGCATCCACGCGGAATTTTAGAAGTTTATATAGCCTATGTTACTTTCAGGGCATGCCCCGACATACAGTGTAAATATCATTAAGATCTGTTCAGCGGTGTTTGCGTCTATCGGTAAGATACAAACAAATAAATTTTTTTCTATTTTATATATATAGATATATCCTTCGATATACATGAAATTTACCATAGCGTAATGCACTGAGTCTAGAATTATTTGTGTTAAATTTCGTGAAATTCTGTTAGATATATATATATTAGTCCGATTTAATGTAAATGGTGCACCAAAGTACCTATATACCTTCCGATTTCCACGAAATTTGGCATAGCGTACTGAATTATGTCTAGAGAGATGTGTGTTAATTGTCGTGAAAATCGGTTCAGATTTAGGTATAGCTCCCATATATATTTTCTGCCGATTTTAGGTAAATACTGCACCAAAGTCCCTCTATATCCTTCGATTTGCATGAAATTTGGCATAGCGTCCTGAATTGAGTATAGAATGATGAGTGGTGAGTGAGTGAGTCGGTTCAGTTTTAGATATAGTTCCCATATATATGTTCGTCCGATTTAAGTAAATAGTGCACCGAAGTCCCTATATCACCTTCGATTTGCACACAATTTGGCATAGAGTAATGAATTGAGTCAAGAATGATGTGTGTTAAATTTCGTGAAAATTGCTTCAGATTTAGATTAGACTCCCAAATATGTTTTCGTCCGATTTAAGGTAAATAGTGGACCAAAGTCTATATATATATATATATATATATCCTTCGATATGCATGAAATTTAGCATATCGTAACGAATTGAGTCTAGAATTATGTGTGTTAGATGTCGTGAAAGTCGGTTGAGAGTTAGTATAGCTCCCATATATATTTTCGTCCGATTTTAGGTAGATTATACACCAAAGCCCCTATATTTCCTTCGATTTGCACGAAATTTGGCATAACATAAAAAATTGAATCTAGAATGGTGAGTATTAATTTTCTGGATAATCGGTTCAGATTTAGATATAGCTTCTATATATATATATTGGTCCGATTTTAGTTAGATTGTCTAGTCTACTGAATTGTGTCTAGAATGATATGTGGTAAGTTATGGAAAATCTGTTCAGAAAGTGGTGAAGGGTATGATATAGTCGGCCCAGTCCGACTTTTCTACTTTCCGTACTGGTTATTAGGTCACATTTTTCCCAACCACTGTGTGTAAGGGCTAAACGTTTACGATCTCTTATATTAATTTATAGAGTAGTAGGATGCATAAAATAAGCTGTATCTAAATCTGAAGAGAATTTAATTA
>NW_026880137.1:0-29606 GCF_032173495.1 Musca vetustissima
TAAAACGAATGATATCAGTTTTGAAATTCGGAGAAGGATTGTGATGGCCAACAGATGCTACTATGGTCTAAGTAAGCAGTTTAGAAACAAGGCCACCTCTCGCCAGACCAAACTCACACTTTACAAGACGCTGATACTACCCGTGCTATTATATGGATCAGAAGCATGGGTACTTGCGCAAGCAGATGAGGCAGCGCTTGGGGTGTTTGAGAGAAAAATTCTCCGAAAGATCTACGGGCCGATCTGCGTCGACGGTGAATATCGGCGTCGAATGAACCACGAGCTCTACAATTTATACGCAGACATCGACATAGTCAGTCGTATTGAGCTGCAGCGACTACGGTGGCTAGGCCATGTTGTGCGGATGAATGAAGAAGCCCCAGCTCAAAAGGCATATAAAAATGAACCTACGGATGGTTCCCGTAGAAGGGGAAGGCCACGAATTAGATGGAAAGACCAAGTAGAAAACAACATCTTGGAACGTGGTCTTCCAAATTGGTGGACTTGCGCACAAGACCGGCGCGCTTGGAAATCTTTTTTAAGCTCGGCTTATGGAACAACCGTTCTGTAACAAGCCAGCTAAGTAAGTAAGTAAGTTATTTATGTTAATTGTACACCAAATAATCAATTGGTGTCTGATTGAGATTAAATTTTAAACAGTGCAGCATACCGAATAGCGTGTGTCAAGTTTATTTCGATTTATACAAATCTATTCCACTGTGCGCAAGCGACTCTAAACTTGCCCAAATGAAATGAAATTTAGCATAGGTTCCAGAAAGACATAAAAATCACATATTTAAGTTCGTTCAATTTCATGTCAAAATTCCTTCAAAAAGGCGACGTCTTTTCGAATATATCCAAAGTGGTGAAGGATATCATATAGTCGGCCCAGTCCGACTTTACTATTTTCCTTACTGGTTTATTATTTCCCTTAATTCTTAATGGGTAATACTTACGTCCTTCACATTCATATCTCATAAATCTCTGTTTGGTGTCCCATTTTTTGTAACACTTTCATGCAAAATTTGAACTATACAACTGTAATGAAAAAATTTCTGCCTACCACAGAAATGCATTTAAATTTAATTTTAATTGTGCGATGTAAAGAATGAAAACCGCATTATGGTAATGATACCAATAGTTTGCTATTCTAATTTCCATGCATTCTTTGTTAGAGAGCCGGCTTCCCTTTCACTATTTATATTCTCTTTTCTATTCAAGGTTTTTGGGGTGTTATGTTGACGTTTCTAACGCACACATTTACTATCATTTAGAAAGTTTTGCATTATTTCAGTTTAGGCTAAAAAATTAAAAAAATAAGTACCGCTTGAAATTTATTATATTTAAGAATATTTTAATGAAAGTAATATAAGATTTCATGTTTAAGGTTTGCTAAAAAATCTCAAGAACTCTTGAAGATATATTTTAAACGCATTTTTCTCGAAGAACGTGTATAGCTCTCGTTTGAACTAGGATAATTCCAATCGGTGAAGATCTTCCTTATTTTTTAACTTAGTTTGTTGTCAATAATTTTCCAAAAAAAAATCAAAGTTCCGCCATTTTGTTAATTGTTGTGCGAAGTCAATAATCCTAGTTCATACGAGAGCCAGACATGTACTCTTTCTAACACAGTTGGAATTTTCGGATTCCGATGTTGCAGTAAGGATTTATCATGCCCAATCAAAAATAAGGACTTTTCTTTGATCAGAAAAAACAACAACAACAATTTTTTGCAAATTACTTTTCTTCCTTTTTAAATCTTCAAATATATATGTGCAAATTTCCAAACCTTAACAAGCACTACCAGTCCATTTAAAATCTTAAAAATAAAAAATCGAGATTCCTTAAGTCACGCTTTATATTGGTTTCCTTATCCGAATATTTTATTAAAAAGTTATTCTATGGGGGAGACTAAGCAGCTTCAGCATAGATGTACCTTTTGAAAAATATTCTTTAAAAAATACATGCTTCTAGGCTTGTGTGAAAAATATTCTTTAAAACATCCACACCTTATATGGATCCTTTAAAAAATATAGTACATATTGTACATCACTAGCTTTGATCCATAGGTATAGAATATCAAAATAACTATCGCAAAATTTGAAATCTCTATTATGTCTTTCTGCATATGTTTGTAACAGGCAACAGGAAACGAGATAGCCACATGGTTCCTTTTGAGAATATGCATAAAATCACTTTTTAAGTCGATTTATACATGTCCGTCCGTCCGTCCGTCTGTCTGTCCATGTTAAATTGTAAACAAAGTACAGGTCGCATTTATTATCCGATTTGGATGAAATTTGGCACAGCTCACTTATTTGGGCCAATGACGAACCCTATTGAAATTGGGAAAAATCGGTTCAGATTTAGATATAGCTCCTATATATATTTTCGTCCGATTTTGTAAATTACTTTACTGGTGCACCAAAGTCAATATATATCTTTCGATTTTCACGGCATATCGTAACGAATAAGGTCTAGAATGATGTGTGTTAAAGACCCACAGTTTGTCCGATTGCCACACAATTTGGTACTATGAATTGTAGTTAATATAATTTAATCTCTGGCAAGAATCATTGAAATCGGTTCAGATTTTAATATATCTTATATATATTAGCTATATATGTTTTCTTTAAATTGATTTACATAATTATGTCCCAAATGAAAAATTTAGTTTAGGTTGCAGAATGACATGTTTATTGATCCATTTTCGTGTTAATGGTCCTTCAACGTCGGTTAGGATTTATCTGTTGAATATACCCAAAGTGGTGAAGGGTATCAAATAGTCGGCACCGTCCGACTTTACTACTTTCCTTACTGGTTACAGATGTTTTTGTAATAGTCCCATTCCAATTTTGTAATGCAGTATTATTAATTACAATATACTTCCTTATAAAAATAAACATATAGTATTTTTAGAAGACTGATAAAAAATGAAAAAAACTATAAAAAGTACCTTTGGTGTAGATTCGCAGTTTTAAAGTGGGGTTTAATCAGTCATATACAGAAAGCGCTATATTATTTCCTTTAATTGTTTTGTGTTTTCTCTTTAAAAACAATCCTTAAATATGTTTCAAAATTACATATATAACCAGTAAGGAAAGTAGTAAAGTCGGACGGGGACGACTATATGATACCTTCACTACTTTGGGTATATGCAATAGATGAATTCTAACAGACGTCACATTTTTAAAGGACGAGTAAAATGAAATTGGATCCATAAACATATCATTCTGCAACCTATACTAAATTTTTCATTTGTACAGATACAGAGTTGCTTCTTAAAATGGGACAAAATTATGTAAATCAATTTAAAGTAATAAATATCGGACGCCCGTTGATTATTTAGATAAATATCTGATAAACACGAGGAGTTTGTTGAACCATTTACTTAAAATCGGACGAAAATATTTATAGAAGCTATATCGAAATCTAAACCGATTTCATCGAAACTTGTCACAGGTTAGGTTATACTAATTTCAGTATGTTTCGTGCATATCGGCCACATTTCGAGTTCTTGGTGCATCATTTACTTAATATCGGGAGAAAATACATATATGGCAGCTGTATCCAAATTGGAACCGAGTTCAACAAAACTTTCCCCATGCTGCGTTTTATTAACTTTAGTATGCTGTGCAAAATGTTGTATCAATCGGCCTAACGTTGGGTCTTTGTGTATCATTCAACTAAAATCGGACGAAACTATATATAAGAGCTATATCTATATCGGAACCGATTACTACAAAATTTGGCAAAAGTTAGGCAATATAAATTTCAGTACGTTGTGCAAAATTCTGTAGCAAACGCCCGAAACTATATCTGGGATCTATATCTTAACTGAACCGATTTCAACAAAACTTGTCACACGTTATGTTATAGTATCTTCAGTACGTTGTGCAAAATTTTGTGCCAATCGTACCCACCTGGGGAGTTTGGTGCCGAATTTATATCTAATATCTAGGTTATACTAACTTCAGTTCGTTGAGCATTTGAGCAAAATTTTGTGTCAATTTGGTATAAAATCGGAAGAAAATATATATGTAGAAGCTATATCTAAATCTGAACCGATTTCAACGAGACTTGCCAGCGATTAAAATTGTGTGACAATCGGACAAACTTTGGATCTTTAGTGCACACTTTACATAATCTGAACCGAAACTTAGCACACATCATTGTAGACGTTATATAGAATGATATATAGAGTCTTTGATACATCATTTACTTTAAGTGAACCCCCACATTCACGATTTGAATTTTTTAAGATTTTCAATGGGCTGGTAAATCAATACCAATGCTTGTTAAGGTTTGTAACTTTGCACATATATAATTGAAGATTTAAAAAAGAAGAAAAATAATTTACAAAAAAATTTTGTTATTGTTTTGTTGTTGTTTTCTGTAATTAAAGAAAAGTCCTTATTTTTGATGGCGGGCATGATAACTCCTCACTGGAACATCGGAATCCGAAAATTCCAACGGTGTTAGAAAGAGTACATGTCTGGCTCTCGTATGAACTAGGATTATTGACTTCGCTCTAAAATTAACAAAATGGTGAACCTTTGAAAAAATATTTTTGGAAAGTCGCCGATTTTTGACCAAAAACCAAATTAAAAAATTAGGAAGATCTTCACCGATTGGCTTTATTCTAGTTCATACGAGAGCTATACACTCCCAGAGAAACGATGCAAAATTTGGAACCGATTGGATTATTAGTTTTTGAGTTATCGTGCCCGCCATTCGCAAAAAAATGTTTAGAGAAAAACGCGTTTAAAGTTTGAGAAACCCTTTAGCCGTCACTTGATGCTGACACACTAAATCGGATATATCTTCAACAGTTCTTGAGATTTTCACTTGAAATTTTGTAGAGACATTCTTTAATCAGTGTAGATTCGAATTATATCAACAAAAATTTTGACCCCGAGAATGGGGGGGTCCCCTTAAATCCGTAGGAAATATTTATGGGAGCTCCATCTATATCTGAACTGATATTCTCGAAACTTAACACACATCATTCTAGACATTATTCAGTACGCTATATCAAATTTCATGCAACTCGAATGATATATAGGGAGTTTCTCGAAACTTGGCAGACATCACTCTAGGCTTAATTCAGTACGTTATCCCAAATTTCGTGCAAATCGAAAGATATATATGGACTTTGGTACACAATTTACCTTAAATCGGACGAAGATATATATGGGAGCTATATCTAAATCTGAACCGATTTTAATGAAACTTTGCACACATCATTCTAGACTTTATTCATTACGCTGTGCCAAATTTCGTGCAAACCGTAAGATATATAGGGACTTTGGTACACAATATGGACAGACGGTCGGACGGACATGCATAAATCGACTCAGAAAGTGATTCTATGCATATTCTCAAAAGGAACCATGGGCCTATCTCGATTATTTTTGCGTGTTACAAACATATGCACAAAGACATAATACCCTGTACCACAGTGTGGTGAAGGGTATAAAAATGACAACAACTATAGAAAGTACCTTTGGAGTAGATTCGCAATTTTAAAGTGGGATTTAATATATACAGAAAGCGCTATATTATTTCCTTTAATTGTTTTGTGTTTTCTCTTTAAAAATTATCATTGAATATGGTTCAAAATTACATTTATAACCAGTGAGCGGAGCAGTATTGTCGGACGGGGCCGACCATACGATACCCTACACAACTTCCATGAAAATCTAACTTTCTGTGGTTCTATATTCTGAGATTGGGCAATATTTCGCCATCTTTGCACACTTTTGACTGGCTAGAGGTCAGAAAATGTCACTAATAATCAGTACAGCCCCTCTAATTACTTGTCCAGATTCCCTGCACCGTGGTTTGTGTTGTGATGTTCGGCTTTCGACTCGAAAAATACAAATAATTAAGTTTTCAGTCCACTTCGTCCGAAAAGTTATTATCTGATCATCACCTAACATTTTAGTCGTTGTCCTTGACCATAACTGGTACCTCATGGAACATTTCAAAGCGATCAGCGCTATATTTCCGCCCCCCTAGTGTGCTAATAGTTTACTAAATAATATTTGAATACGTAAGCACCTGTAAATATTTAGGTGTAACTCCCGCATCCGAGTACCTACGACTATATAATTGGTATCAATTTAAAGGTCAATCAGACAAAAATAAAGTTTTTGGTCCATTTCATTCCCTAAATATTAACCGATATTTTCCAAAAACAATAGGTGTCTTCATTGGCCAGAATCCATCCTACATGCAAAATTTCGTGACGGACGGACGGACGGACACACTAGATCGACTCAGCTAGTCGAGATATAACGATCGGTATACTTAAAGGTGGGTCTAGGACCAATATTTCGCGGCGTTACAAACTTTTGGGGCTGCACAAAGCTATAATACCCTGTGTAGGGTATAAAAACAAACATGCCTCCATTGAAGAAAATGCTTCCTTAAGAAGTCATGGTCCGCCGCTCGAAAATATAGCTTTAAACGTCAAACATTGTGGCACATAGTAAAACAACACTTGTTTCTTAAAATTGTACGAAAATATATATGGGAGATCTATCTAAATCTGAACCGATTTTTACGAAACTTAGCACACATCATTCTAGACTCAAAGAGGCTTTGGTGTATCATTTAAATAAGCATTTGCATACAAAGATATGCACAAACACATAATACCCTGTATGGTATGGTATAAAAACTGTGAAAGGTATAAAAACCAAAACCCTTTAAAACAGAAAAATGTCTGTATGTATGTAACTTTAAGCATTTGTTCTACATTGGTTGAACATCGATAATTCAACATTTGAACTTGTACTTAGAAATAATAGCAATGAGTGTGTATGTAGTAGCACTATATGTATGTTTTGTGCGTAAGTAAATATTTGCAAACACTTGTGTACAAATAATACCGAAAATAGAAACAAGCAAATCTTTGTGGACATAAATCACCTTCCAAACATATAAAGACAAACAAATAACTTCCTGGCGACAAGGAAGAGGAAACAAAACTGAAGATGAATGTCTAGCAAACGGATAAATACTGAATAATAAATCGATGACAATATAAATGTTCTATTGATGGAGGAAGATTAGAACACTTGTTATATGTCAACATAGAAGCTACATATATGTATTTGTAAGTGTACGTGTGTTTAGAATTGTGTAAATTAAGGATGTAAAATGATCTGAATGTTGGGCTTATGCCATTTCGAAGGAATTATTTAAAAAAAAATACAACTGTGAAATTTCCTAAAAATGAAAACACACAAGCTTTTTAAATGCATATTTCAAGGTCACTTAAGGTCGTTAAAGAAAATCATCATGTTATCGAATCTAAATCCAAAATATATAAATAAAGTATTTTCATAGCACCTTAATGAAGATTATGCTTCAACAATTGTGATAAAAATCCCTATCTATGAATTACAAAAATTGCAATAAAACCATCATTAAAGCAATTAATACAACTATTTAATTATAATCCACCAAAAACAAACTGAACTTGTTCCCCCATTTACACCCTTAAATACACTACCGAAAAAACAGCAGCACATCAAACAAATCCAGTCAACCACTTAACTCTGTCGGTTTTTGCGGATGTTAAGCATAGAGCAACGAAAGCAAATACTTTACAGTGACCCAGTTAAATGGGAAAATGAATGATTGTTGAGCAAAAGAAACAAAAAGCGAAATGCGGAAGTGAAGCAGAAAAAGCGCAAACACAATTTTACGGACAGTAATTAGTGAGCTAAAAGTAACCATGTGGATAAGTTGACATGGTGACATTACTATGATCCTTGAACTAATTACACTAACAAGAAGAACAAAAATACAAAAGATGAAAGTTTCCTACTTTAATCACAATTGCGTTTGCTGTTAATTAAGTCGAATGCGCACCAACAAACTAATCAAAACAAATTGCTGTGGATAATTGTGAGAATACTTATCATAATGATTATGTTTGTTTACCACCAGATTCAAGCATCTCGATATACACAAGGTCACCTGGATTTATCCTGATCGAACAACGAGAAATCAAATCGATCATGTTGCAATAGACGGAAGGCAGTGTTTTAGATGTTTGATCGATCCAAGGAGCGAATATCGATACGGACCACTACAAGTAGCAGCCAAGGTTCACACTCGTCTTAATGGAGCAGCAAAAGTGCGATCTAAAACAACACGGAAACTTGACGTCGTCGAAACACTGCGAAAACTGCAAAAACAACAGATAGTAGAAGAAAAAACAAGAACCAGTAAGGAAAGAAGTAAAGTCGGACGGGGCCGACTATATGATACCCTTCACCACTGTGGGTATGTTAAACAGGACTATTAACATGAAATTGGATGAAATAAAATATGTGATATTTATCTAAATGTGAATCGACTTAGATCAATCGACATCAAACAAATATCAAAAGGTCATCCGTTGGGCTATATCTGTACTTCTAGAAAACACAACAACGTAATGCTATGCTCAATTTTGTACGTTGTACAAAATTTGATTTCAAATTGACTAACATGAGGAGTTTGATGTCCAATTTACTTAAAATCGGGCGAAAATATATATGGAAGTTATATCCAAATATGAACCGATTTCAACGAAACTTGTCACAGGTTAGGTTATACTAATTTCAGTATGTTTTGTTCCTATCAGCCATATATTGGATCCTTGTGCGTCAATTACTTAAAATCAATATATAATATAAGGGAGCTATATCTAAATCTCAACCGATTTTCACGAAACTTGGTACACATCAGTCTGGACTAAATTCAGTACGCTATGCCAAATTTCGTGCAAATCGAAAGATATATAGGGACTTTTGTACACTATTTGCCTTAAATCGGACGAAAATATATATGGGAGCTTTATCTAGATCTGAACCGATTTTTCCCAATTTCAATAGGGTTCGTCCTTGGGCCAAACGAATGAGCTGTGCCAAATTGCATCCAATTCGGATCATAAATGCGGCCTGTACTGTGTTTACAATTTACCATGGACAGACGGACGGACGGACATACATAAATCGACTCAGAAAGTGATTCTATGCATATTCTCAAACCATGGACCTATCTCAATTATTTTTGCCTGTTACAAACATATGCACAAAGATATAATACCCTGTACCACAGTGTGGTGAAGGACATAAAAACGTGAGCGTGAGGAAATCAGAATGAAGTTCGGAAATTTTACCAACGAGTAAAACACCAAAAAATAGAGTGTATACCAAGGTATGTGACCTATATAATGATACGCCCAATTTATAAAATTATAAATATCTGTGCACGTTTTAGGGTTTTTACAATTTTTAGATTTTCAGACCTGTATAACAGCATAAGCCTAGCTTAGAAAAGACTTCCAGGCGCGTCGGTCTTTTTGATTGCAATTGTATCATTAAGCCTAAATTAACCAGTAAGGAAAGTAGTAAAGTCGGACGGGGCCGACTATATGATACCCTTCACCAATATGGGTATATTAAACAGGACTATTAACATGAAATTGGATGAAATAAAATATGTGATATTTATCTAAATGTGAATCTACCTAGATCTATCCATAAAGTATGTTAATCGACTTCAAACAAATATAAATAAGTCATCCGTTGGGCTATGTCTGTACTTCTAGAAAACGCAACTACGTAATTCTATGCTCAATTTTGTACGTTGTGCACAATTTGATGTCAATCTGACTAACATGAGGAATTTGATGCCCAACTTACTTGAAATCGGGCGAAAATATATATGGAAGCTCTATCCAAATATTAAGCGATTTCAAACAAACACAGGTTAGGTTATACTAATTTCAGAACGTTTTGTTCCTATTGGTTCCTTGGTGCGTCAATTACTTAAAATCAATCTATAATAAAAGGGAGCTATATCTAAATCTGGACCGATTTTCACGAAACAAGGCAGATATCACTCTAGGCTCAATTCAGTACGTTATGCCAAATTTCATGCAAAACGAAAGATATATTGCGACTTTGGTGCACCATTTACATGAAATCGGACGAAACTATATGTGGGAGCTATATAGAAATCTGGACCGATTTACTCGAAACTTGGCAGACATCACTCTAGGCACAATTCAGTACGTTATGCTAAATTTCGTGCAAACCGAAGGATATATAGGGACTTTGGGGCACCATTTACATGAAATCGGACGAAACTATATATGGGAGCTATATCTACATCTGGACCGATTTTCACGAAACTTGGCAGATATCATTCTAGACCTAAATGATTAGGCTGTACCAAATTTCGTGCAAATCGAAAGAAATATAGAGACTTTGGGGCACCATTTACATGAAATCGGACGACACTATATATGGGAGCTATATCTAAATCAGGACCGATTTTCATGAAACTTGGCAGACATAATTCTAGGCTCAATTAAGTACGTTATGCCAAATTTCGTGCAAATCGAAGGATATATAGGGACTTTGGTTCACCATTTTCATGAAATCGGACGAAACTATATATGGGAGCTATATCTAAATCTGGACCGATTTTTACGAAACTTGGCAGACATCATTCTAGACCTTAATGATTAGGCTGTACCAAATTTCGTGCAAATCGAAAGATATATAGGGACCGTTTCCATTAAATCGGTTAAATATATATATGGAAGCTATATCTAAATCTGAACCGATTTTTCCCAATTTCAATAGGGTTCGTCCTTGGGCCAAATAAGTGACCTGTGCTAAATTTCATCCAATTCGGATTATAAATGCGACCTGTACTTTGTTTACAATTTTACATCGACAGACAGACGGACGGACGGACATGCATAAATCGACTCAGAAAGTGATTCTATGCATATTCTCAAAAGGAACCATGTGTCTATCTCGTTTCCTTTTGCCTGTTACAAACATATGCACAAAGACATAATACCCTGTACCACAGTGTGGTGAAGGGTATAAAAATCCCTTAAGTGTTATTTATTTATCATCTTTGTCGTATTCATACTTTTAATTCATTCTTTACTAAATATAATAAAGGTATCAATCCTGTCAATGATATCAGCCAATTTCAAAATTCAACTATCATCTTTCTATGAATATTCATTATTATTTCGGTGTGATGTCATCGAAAAGATTTCCAAGTATTCAAAGTATTCAGCGATATTAAGTTTGCATATTTGTTGAAAGAGCTTTTCTTCACCGCTTTTCAGCACAGAAAATATGATTTTGGTGTCTGAAAAGTTGCCGCGTGTTTTCTTGCAGCTACAAAGTAATGCTTAGAACTTTTCGCCAAAAAATAATAACGCAAAGAAACTCCATTTTTCCTAACTTGTTCCGAAAATTGTGTTTCGTAAGTGCTGTTGTTGTTCGAAATTGCAGGTAAACATTTTCTTTTATAAGTTCGTGCAATTTTATGTTGTAATAATAGAGAGGTTGATTTGCATTTTTTGCACCTAGTGGTTGTTGAAGAAGTTATTTTCCGTTGAACTTCGAAAATGGAATTTTGCGTCGACTAATTTTTGTGTAAAGTTTTTAAAGAGTGGTTAGTAGAATTCTCAAAAAAAAATAGTTTTTTAGTTTTCAATAAAATCTATAGTAAAACTTGCCAATGCCATTTTCACAGGTGAAAAGTTCAGCGATGTATACAGCCTACTGTTGTCTTGGTACATCTTAGGATAGGTTGAACATAGTAGGAAATACACTGAAGGTATGGAATGCGCTCTAGAAAGAAAATAATGCAGAAGAAGGATTGGTCTCCCTGTAGTTTTATAAATTCGGTGCTCTTAGTGAAACACTTCAGTATTTTCCGTTCACATCCCCTTTAAGTCTATTAGTTCGTGGATACTTAAATTTTCCAAGTATTCTGTTCGGAGGCTTGAAAAAGCTGGACAATGGTATAATAAATGTTCCAGAATTTCGCTGTCCGCCCCACACCCTCAATATCAGCTGATTTCCTCTCACTCAATCTTGTGTATATGTGACTGCAGGCTGAGATGTACTGTGTTTATACCATAGATACTATGGCTATTATTAGTATTAGATGTAGGGGACAGCTTGATGTGTCTGGATAGCTGCTGCACCTCTGTATATGTTGTCCGAGGATTGTATTCAGCCTTTATTGTTCCATTTTCTGTATGTTAAAAAACGTAAACGAAATCCATATCAAAACATCGAATATTAGTTATAAAGTGAGTGGCATTAGTGTTCTTAATATTTGTTACATAAAATAAAGACAAAAACCAGTAAGGAAAGTAGTAAAGTCGGACGGGGCCGACTCTAGGATACCCTTCACCACTATGGGTACATTAAACAGGACTATTAACATGAAATTGGATGAAATAAAATATGTGATATTTATCTAAATGTGAATCTACCTAGATTTGTCCATAAAGTGTGTAAATCGACTTCAAACAAATATAAATAGGTCATCCGGTTGACTATGTCTGTACTTCTAGAAAACGCAACTACGTAATTCTATGCTCAATTTTGTACGTTGTGCAAAATTTGATGTCAATCTGACTAACATGAGGAGTATGATGCCCAATTTGCTTGATATCGGGCGAAAAACTATATGTAAGCTATATCCACATATTAAGCGATTTCAAACAAACTTGTCACAGGTTAGGTTATACTAACTTTAGAACGTTTTGTTCCTATTGGTTCCTTGGTGCGTCAATTACATAAAATCAATCTATAATAAAATGGAGCTATATCTAAATCTGGACCGATTTTCACGAAACAAGGCAGACATCACTCTAGGCTCAATTCAGTACGTTATGCCAAATTTCGTGCAAATCGAAAGATATATAGCGACTTTGGTGAACCATTTACATGAAATCGGACGAAACTATATGTGGGAGCTATATAGAAATATGGACCGATTTTATCGAAACTTGGCAGACATCACTCTAGGCTCAATTCAGTACGTTGTGCAAAATTTCGGGCAAATCGAAAGATATATATGGATGTTGGTGCACAATTTACATGAAATCGGACAAAACTATATATGGGAGCTATATCTAAATCTGGACTGATTTTCACGAAACTTGACAGACATAACACTAGGCTCAATTCAGTACGTTATGCCACATTTCGTGCAAATCGAAAGATATATATGGATTTTGGTCACAATTTACATGAAATCGGACGAAACTATATATGGTAGCTATATCTAAATCTTGACCGATTTTCACGGAGCTTGGCAGACATCATTCTAGACCTAAATGATTAGGCTGTACCAAATTTCGTGCTAATCGAAAGATATATAGGGACTTTGGGCCCCATTTACATTAAATCGGACGAAACTATATATGTGAGCTATATCTAAATCGGGACCGATTTTCATGAAACTTGGCAGACATCATTCTAGGCCCAATTAAGTACGTTATGCCAAATTTCGTGCAAATCGAAGGATATATAGGGACTTTGGGGCAACATTTACATGAAATCGGACGAAACTATATATGGGAGCTATATCTAAATCTGGACCGATTTTCTTGAAACTGGGCAGACACTATTCTAGACTCAATTCAGTACGTTATGCCAAATTTCGTGCAAATCGAAAGATATATAGAGACTTTGGGGCACCATTTACATGAAATCGGACGAAACTATATATGGGAGCTATATCTAAATCTGGACCGATTTTCACGAAACTTGGCAGACATCACTCTAGGCTTAATTCAGTACGTTATGCCAAATTTCGTGCAAATCAAAAGATATATAGGGACTTTGAGGCACCATTTACATGAAATCGGACGAAACTATATATGGGAGCTATATCTAAATCTGGACCGATTTTCACGAAACTTGGCAGACATCATTCTAGACCTAAATGATTAGGCTGTACTAAATTTCGTGCAAATCGAAAGTTATATAGGGACTGTTTACATTAAATCGGTTAAATATATATATGGGAGCTATATCTAAATCTGAACCGATTTTTCCCAATTTCAATAGGGTTCGTCCTTGGGCCAAATAAGTGACCTATGCCAAATTTCATCCAATTCGGATCATAAATGCGACCTGTACATTGTTTACAATTTAACATGGACAGACGGACGGACGGACGGACAGACGGACATGCGTAAATCGACTCAGAAAGTGATTCTATGCATATTCTCAAAAGGAACCATGGGTCTATCTCGATTATTTTTGCCTGTTACAAACATATGCACAAAGACATAATACCCTGTACCACAGTGTGGTGAAGGGTATAATGAAAATAACACAGACTACAACATTCGATTACTTCACTTTTCAAAAATACCTGCGGCAATGTCAATTGCGGACGACTTAAAGAAAAATCGGTAGTTAAATACATGGACACTACACGCTGACTATGCCTTTGAGTCACAAAAAATGACATATGTTAATTTTCGTGAAAATCGGTTCAGATTTAGATATAGCTCCCATATATGAGGTTGGGGAAAAATAAATCCATTATTTTTATATGAACTATATGACTTTACTACGGAACGTACCATTTGGGCCAAATATGCACCGTTTTGTTGTATGATTTATTGCCATTTTAAAGGTAACTCGGATGCATTAAAACTTCTCAACCAAGCTCCCGAAGTTTCTGGCGAGTCACTGTGTGTGTCCCAGCGTTGTCCTGGTGGAACACGACACGTCTCCTGTTGACCAATTCTGGCCGTTTCTGGTCAATTGCTATCTTCAAACGGTCCAGTTGTTCACAGTAGAGATCAGAATTTAGATATGGAAGCAACTCATAATAACAAATCCCCTTTCTTCCTGACCGTTAGTCCTGCTTTGGCCACCGTTTGAGGTGCTTCAACGCTCTTTGACCACGATCGTTTTCGCACAGGTTTATCGTATGTGATCCATTTCTCATCTGCAGTCACCATCCATTTAAGAAATGAGTCTATATCATTTCATTTGGCCAAGGCTTTGCAGATGGAAATTCGATCCATCCTACTTTTTCCTGTTAATTGGTGTGGCACCCAAAAATCGAGCTTAAAACATTATAGCTTTGTGTAAATGGTTAAAGACAGTTTAAAATTTGTACAAATTATCTATATTAAAAATAAACATTGTTTTATAACTTAATCATCTACTCATATTATGTTTAAGGGAGGAAAAAATTTAGCAAAAGCGGAGATCGTGTACAACGTCTGTCCCCTTGGGGTGCTCTATAAAGTAACGAATCTATTACCTCATCCGATCATCCGTCTTGGATTTGACGTTGTCCACAGTATTTATCGATCGTAGCAAAAAAGTCATTAACTGGGAAGTTTGATCTACATTTGGGTATTCGAACCGCAGGAATATAGCAAGAGTCTCCAGCTGTGAAGATGTCCCAGAAATTACTTCACTGATTCTACAATTAATACGAATTTTATTATTATATAAAGATATGAGGTTTTCTGGGCAAGTATCGGGGAAAAGCGGAAAAAGAACGATGAAAACATACTGATATCAATTTCTTGTCTTTAAAATTTTATGAATGACATATTATTAGAATATTTGTCCGTTACATATTTCTTTCAATGGTATTTTACTAAAACGTTAAATTTCTTTTCATTGACAGTATCATTTTCATGTTTAATATGAGGTTTTAAAATATATTTTCCACTCCTTAACACAAATCCTTTGAGCAGACATGATGCGTTGCATCTTCCATGACCGTTGAGACCACATGCATTTGATGTATTTTAAGAACATGCTCATTGTGAATGAATTCATTTGAAAAACCAGTATGATACCCTTCACCACTTTGGGTATATTGTACATATGTATCCTTAGAATATACTCATGCCTTTCTGCAACCTATGGAAAATTTAATTTTATTGGGGCAGATTTAGAGTCGTGTGCGTACCATGGAACAAATTTATGTAAAACGATTTATAGAAAAATTTATATCCATTATTCAGTACGCCACACTGTTAAAAATTTAATCTCAATCAGATACCTGTTCGACGCTATGGATGCATCTGTACCAATTTCAACAAAACGCAATAACGTCATACAAGTCTCAATTTGATACGTTGTGCAAAATTTCGTGTTAATCGGGCAAACATTAGGAGTTTGATGTATCATTTATGTAAAAACAGAAAGTACGCTATGCAAAATTTCGTGGAAATCGAAAGATATATAGGGTCTTTGGTGAACCATTTACATTAAATCAGTTGAAAGTATATATAAGAGCTATATCCAAATCTGAACCGATTTTCCAGAAAATTTATACACAGAAAATTTATCAAGTCAGTACGCTCTGCCAAATTTCGTGCAAATCGAAAGATATATAGGGACTTTGGTACACCATTTACACTAAATCGGTCGAAAATATATATGGGAGCTATATCTAAATATGAACTGATTTTCACGGCACTTAACACACATTATTATGGACTCAATTCAGTACGCTATGCCAAATTTCTTGCAAATCGAAGGATATAAAGGAAATTTGGGGCACTATTTACCTAAAATCGGACGAAAATATATGGGAGCTATATATAAATCTGAACCGACTTTCACGAATCTTAGCACCCATCACTCTCGACTCAATTCAGTACGCTATGCCAAATTTCGTGCAAATCGAAGGATATATAGATGGACTTTGGTGCACCATTTACATTAAATCGGACGAAAATATATATGGGAGCTATATCTAAATCTGAGCCGATTTTCACTAAATTAAACACACGTCTCTCTAGACTTAATTTAGTGCGCTATGCCAAATGTTGTGCAAATTGGATGATATATTGGTACTTTGGTCCACCATTTACCTTAAATCGGAAAATATATATGAGAGCTATATCTAAATCTGAACCGATTTTCCTCAATTCGTCCTTGGGCCAAATAAACGAGCTGTGCCAAATTTTATCCAAATTATTGTTTACTATTTAACATGGACAGACATAACTCGACTCAGAAAGTGATTCTATGCATATTCTCAAAAGGAACCATGTGTCTATCTCGTTTCCTTTTGCCTGTTACAAACATATGTACAAAGACATAATACCCTGTACCACAGTGTGGTGTAGGGTATAAATACGAAGTCCCCAGGAGTCCTTTCTTGTATGATTTTTGTCTGACACAAGTTGCAAGATGCAAAAAACGGAAATTTCACACAATTTAAAGAGAATAAAGACAGAAATTTTACATCTTAATGTGCTCTATTGTTCGGTGAAATGAAAGCGAGAAATAGGTTTCCGTGACAACAGTGAACTTCATGATTATGATGATGGTAACAGCAATAATGGATTTTTAATTTTTCATATAATAGAAATCTGTTGTCGTGAAACCCATATTATTAATAGTTTTATTCTTTTTTTAATTTTTCCGGTTTGATACAGTTTTTAATATAATTGGGCTTGTATTTATTTATTCTCAACCTTGTTGTGTTACTTTTTTATGCAGTGCTCTTTAGATCCAATTGAGATGTTCTTGCGAAAATGTTACATATTATTAAGCCACTCATCATCCCTAAAATACATCAACATTTGTTTCATTTAATTTTGTATTCCATATATTATTAAAAGAATAAGCATGCCTGTTTTGATAAAGATCGGTCAATATTTAGCGGGTAAAATGGACCCTGGCTTTTGTGTGAAAAATGACAAAATTTGTATTCTATAGCGTATATATTTGCCCCTGAAGGACATAGACTCAAGAAGTTGATATTATATCCAAGAGAAGTGGTTGGCCTTTACATTAATACCAATTATATTGTTGTATGTACTCGGATGTGGGAGTTACACCTAAATATTTACAGGTATCTCCGTATTCGTATATTATTTAGTAACCCATTATCACTCTACAGAGGGGAACTATAGCGCTGATCGCTTTGAAATGTTCCATGAGGTTCCAGTTATGGTCAAGGACAACGTCTATAATTTTCGGTGATGACCAGATAATAATTTTGGAATGTAGTGGACGGAAAACTTCATTTTTTGTGTTATTTTCGAGTCGATCTATAGACCACTAATGAAAGCCGAACATCACAACATAACCCACGGTGAAGGGAATCTGGACAATAGCTGTGCTGATAATATTCGGAAAAAACTCGTAATATTCGGAAAATATGTCTGTGTAAGGAAGAGGTGCTGTTTACCTCTCATCGGGTAAGAGGGTGCAAATATCACGAAATATTGCCCAGGCTCGGAATATACATCCGCAGAAAATTTGAGTTCCGTGGTAGTTGTGTAGGGTATTGTATGGTCGGTCCCGTCCGACTATACTGCTCCGCTCACTGGTTATTTATTCTAATTTACAAATTGCTACACACACGCGACAAGATATATGACGCCGTTTAAATTATGTTTTCATTTTTATCGTTTGGTGTTGAATAAATCTTATTTTTTCGCCATGCATTCTGTTAGTGATTTGTGGTTTTTAGGTTAAAATTGTAAAAATGTGAACATTAAATAAAACGATATCATAAATTTTCCTACGAATGCTGTATTTTACACAACAAATACAGCTACAAATGACAGACACACACAAAACCGAAAATAGAAGGCATAAAACAAATGTACATATGTTGAATTGCAGCGAACGACCTTTCCGTTGATACAATTTAACAATTTGTTCACAAATTTTGGAGCCAAAAAAAATGTTTTTTTTTTTAAATATTAGCTTAAAGTTGCTGAGGTCGTAATTTTGCAACTTTTATAAACAATTGCATGTCTTGTTGCCTTGAAGGAACATACATATGCCTTTCTGCAACCTCTGCTAAAATTAATTTCATTCGGGCAGATTCAGAGCCGTTTACTTACAATTGGACACATTTATGGATATCGATTTATAGCAACACTATTCAGTATGCCGCACTTTTAAAAAATCTAAACCGATTTCCACGAAACATAGCACATATCATTATAGACTTAATTAAATACAAACCGAAAGATCCATAGGGACTTTGGTGCACCATTTCTATTAATTTGGACGAAACGATATATGGGAGCTATATCTAAATCTGAACCGCTTTTCACGAAACTTGGCACAGATAATTCTAGACTCAATTAAGTACGCTATTCGAAATTCGTGCAAATCGAAAGATATATAGGGACTTTGGTACACCATTTACATTAAATCGGACAAAAATATATATGGGAGTATCTGAACCGATTTTCACGAAACTTTACACATTATTCTACACTTAATTCAGTACGCTATGTCAATCGATCAGTACGCTATGCAATTCGTGCAAATCGAAAGATTTATGTGGACTTTGGTACACCATTTACAATAAATCGGACGAAAATGTATATGGAAGCTATATCTAAATCTGAACCAATTTTCAGGAAACTTGACACACAATATTCTAGACTCAATATAGGAGATATATCTAAATCTGAACCGATTTTCAGGAAACTTGACACACATACTTCTACACTTAATTCAGTACCTTGTGGTAAATTTCGTGTAAATCGAAAGATATATAGCGACATTGGTTCCCCATTTACCTTAAATCGGGCAAAAATATATATGGGAGCTATATCTAAATCTGACCCGAATTACCTCAATTTCAATAAGGTTCGTCCTTGGGTCAAGTAAGTGATTTGTGCCAAATTTCGTCCAAATCGGATCATAAATGCGACCTGTACTTTCTTTACAATTGACAGACAGACGGGCGGACGGACATTCATAAATCCGCTCAGAATGTGATTCTACGCATATTCTCAAAAAGAACCATGTTTATATTTCCTTACTTTTTGCCTGTTATAAGCATATGCACAAAGGCATACCACAGTGTGGTGAAGAGTATACAAAATAGAAACAAGTAACAAGTGAAAAAGCGTTAAGTTCGGCCGAGCCGAATCTATGGTGGATACCCTCCACCATAGATATACTGACAGGTACTTGAAATGAAAATATAGGGAAAACACCAAAAATCGGACTCATACCGACATTTCTACAAATCGAATATGTAAACCATGATACAAATTTCAGAATTTTTTAATGGATAATTATACCCTCAGTCATATGGCTAATGAGGGTGTATACACTTTGACACGGTGAAAATGAGCCTCATCGAAATATTGGTTCTAGACCCCATGTTTCTTTGGACCAAATTTGTTTCAGAAAATTTTGATTTCATCCGAACTTTGCCCATTTTAATATTTCTTCCAAACGTAGTTCAAGTTCGAAGATGGGGAATATCGGCCCACACCTTCTGGAACCTCCACACAGGATCTAGATCTAAATGGGGGCTATGGTTCATTGTAGAACCTTACGTTCTACTTCTTAACTCACTATCCTCAGGTGAAATGATTGCAATAGAGTCTTAGAATCAAACACAAAAAGCGGAACAAATTAGATAACTAGTTTAATATATAATATAATTCCTTCAGAAGATAGCGTGATTACAACAGACAGACGGACGGACGAACGGACATGGTTAGATTGTCTTAGAATTTTACCCTGATCAAGAATATATATACTTTATAGGGTCGGAAATGAATATTTCGATGAGTTATAATAGGAATGACAAAATTAATATACCCTCCATACTATGGTGGAGGGTATAAAAACGTTGTTTAACGTTTATTTTATGGCGCCGAACTTTTTATAGCCTCCACCATGTGGTAGTCATCGTAAGTTGTCTGCTAGTAGCTTGTTTATTTGCAAAAATTAAATACCAAATTGGAACTTTAGAAAAATTGGGCTATGGACTGCAACATACCGAATATTGAGACCTGTGTATAAGACCCAGACCTAATTCAGTACCCTATGCCAAATTTCGTGCAAATCGAAAGATATATAGGGTCTTTGGTGCACCATTTATATAAAATCGGATGAAAATATATTTGGGAGCTATGTCTATATCTAAAACCAGTAAGGAAAGTAGTAAATTCGGACGGGGCCGACTATATGATACCCTTCACCACTTTGAGTATATTCAACAGACGAACCCTAACAGACGTCGCATTTTTAAAGGACCAGTAAAATGAAATTGGAACCATAAACACGCCATTCTGCAACCGATATTAAATTGTTCATTTGGTCAGATATATAATCTATATCTAAATCTGAACCGATTTCAGGAAACTTAACACACATCTAGACCTAATTCATTACGCTGTGCCAAATTTAATGCAAACCCAAAGATATTAAGGGACTTTGGTGCGCCATTTACTTTAAATCGGACGAAAATATATCTGGGAGATATATCTAAATCCGAACCGACTTTCAGGAAACTTAACACACATCATTCTAGACCTAATTCATTACGCTGAGCCAAATTTAGTTCAAATCGAGAGATATACAGGGACTTTTGTGCACAATTTACCTTAAATCGGACGAAAATATATATGGGAGCTATATATAAATCTAAACCGATTTTCAGGAAACTTAACACACATCATTCTAGACCTAATTTGTTACGCTTGCTTTTTCCTGTTACAAACATATGCACAAAGACATAATACTTGTACCACAGTGTCGTGAAGGGTATAAAAAGAATTTGGTTCAAGAACCTCAAAATACGGAAAATTGGGGAGTACCCTTATATGGGGGATTCCAGAAAAAATTGATCAATTTTTATAATTTATAGTGGAGAGATTTGCTAACTAATAAGAACTCGACGTACTAAATTACAGCCAATTCGGTCGAAAAATACGATTAAAACCCCCAAAATACCGAAAATTTTGGGGTACCGTTATATGGTGACTACCAGAAAAACTGGACCTATATTTATAATTTTTAGTGCAGTAATTTGGTACCCAATAAGAACCCAATGTACAAAATTTCAAAGAATTCTGTTATAAAACGAACCCAAGAACCCGAAAATACCGAAAAATGGACCTTTATTTATAATTTTTGGTAGGGAGATTTGCTACCCATTAAGAACTCAAAGTACTAAATTTCTGCGAATTTAGTTGAAAAACGCGCTCAAGAACCTCAAAATACCGAAAATTGGGGGTATCCTTATATGGGGGCTATCCGAAAAAATTTACCTTTATTTATAATTTTTGGTAGGGAGATTTGCTACCCAATAAGAACTCAAAGTACTAAATTTCAGCAAATTCAGTTAAAAAACTCGGTCAAGAACCTCAAAATACCGAAAATTTGGGGGTACCCTTATATGGGAGCTATGCCTAAACGATTTTCTCCAATTTCAATAGGGTTCGTCCTTGGGCCAATTAAGTGACGGACATGCATAAATCGACTCAGGAAGTGATTCTACGCATATTCTCAAAAGGAACCATGGGTCTATCTCGACTATTTTTGCCTGTTACAAACATATGCATAAAGACATAATACCCCGTACCACAGTGTGGTGAAGGGTATAAAAAAGGGTTTCGTAGAAAATTATCAATGTAGTCTCATGTTTTTATTCAGATCATATAACAACTTTCTACCTTCTTTTCGATATTGTATTTTTCTACCCAAGTAGATGTAATTTGGCATTACGGATTCTTGATTGATAATTGCAGCATAAAATAATATAAGTTCATGTTCTGACATAGCCTCATATAAAGGTCCAGCCCCTATTTCGGAATATGAATAAGATAACCGCATTTACCACCTGAAAGCATTTGAATTTTGCATCCAGCAACTTGTCAAAAATTTTATGTCTTTACATAGCCCACCTATAACGTCTTGATCTGCTTCAGTAGTTTGAAAATGTTGGCACATTTCCACCAGCAGAGAGTTTGTGATTTGACATTCCGGGTCATAAAAGGATGAACAATGCTTTCACATAAAATTGTCAGCCATGACTCTTATACGATAGTTGCTAGGATTTAGCCTACTTTTCGAAATATAGGGGAATTAATGCACCATTTACAGTAAATCGAACGAAAATATATATGGGGGGCTATATCTAAATCTGAACCGATTTGGGCAAAACAAATTAGCTGTGTAAATTTGAACCCAAACGGATCAAAAATGCGACCTGTACTTTGTTTACAATTGCACATGCACAGACGAAGGGACATGTATAAATTGACTCAGAGAGTGAGTCCATGCATATTCTCAAAACGAATCAAGCGTCTATCTCGTTTCTCATTTGCCTGTTGCAAACATATGCACAAAGACATAATACCCTATACCACAGTGTAGTGAAGAGTATAGAAATGCTCACCTCATAGTTCGATCCTACATAAAATAGCGATGTCTTTACTTGTTTAATATTATTAAGAATTTTGTTTCGTTCATTATTAGCAATTTTTAAACATTACATGTTCCCCACTAAACAAAATTGTCAATATATTTTTCGCATTCGCTAAACTTTTTCTAAATATTTTAATTAATATTTCAACCAAAATATTCTACACATGTTCAAAATAAAATCTAAATATATAGTATCCACACACCCACAAATATATACTAGGAGTCTTCAAAACTGCTTCAAACCGTGTTGTATTTATTTCGTAAACGAAAAGTTTTAAATCATTTTATTTAACCAGAATATGATTGGAATACATGTTCATAATTACATGTTGCTCATTTCGGCAATAGACAATTTTTACACACCTCTCAGTCTCTCTCCCTATCTTGTGTACAACCTTATCATCATAATTTTATATTCATTCGCATTTTGCCACAACTGATGGATGCACTCACTAATCACTGTCGGTCTGCCAGGCTGCCTGCATCGTAAATTACCTGTAGTCATGTTAATATTCTGGTCTTATAAATGTTATAAATTTCATAATAACCTCCAACCACCCACCGCCAATCTCGCCCACGCTGTTTAATGAATTCGCTTTAAATTTCTGTCGACAACTACAACCACAGCAGCAGTAATGATAATGAGATCTTTTTTGCTCAGTATCTGGACATTATTTGTAAATTGTAGTTTTCAACATTTTTATAGAACGTGGTGGAAGCGTTAGTGGGTAAAGTATTTTTATAAATTTTAGGAATATTTTGTTGTTGAAAAGAAAACAAAAACTGAGAACATTACCTGTGAAGTTTTTGCCGCAATAAGCCAAAACAATTATTGTCTCAATTTGAAAGACCATTTTCGGCAATGTTGTCTTCGACTTGATCTTTCTATCGTTTTCGTGGCCTTCCCGTTCTACGCTTTTATATGCCTTCTGGGCTGGGGCATCTTCATCCATTCTCACAACATGACCAAGCCAACGTAGTCGCTA
Organism: Musca vetustissima; assembly: GCF_032173495.1. Classification (NCBI taxonomy): domain Eukaryota; kingdom Metazoa; phylum Arthropoda; class Insecta; order Diptera; family Muscidae; genus Musca; species Musca vetustissima. Next base: position 24,017 of record NW_026880137.1, read on the forward strand.
CAGCTCAATACGTCTAACAATGTCGATGTCCGAGAATAGCAGGTACAGCTCATGGTTCATTCGACGGCGATATTCACCGTCAACGCAGATCGGCCCATAGATCTTTCGGAGAATTTTTCTCTCAAACACTCCAAGAGCTGCCACATCTGCTAGCGCAAATACCCATGCTTCAGATCCATATAACAGCACGGTTAGTATCAGCGTCTTGTAGAGTGTGCGTTTGGTCTGGCGGGAGGTGGCCTTGATATTGAGTGGTTTGCTCAGACCATAGAAGCATCTGTTGGCCATCACAATCTTTCTCCGAATTTCAAAACTGATGTCATTCGTATTGTTTATGGCGGTACCAAGGTATATAAGGTATATTTGACTACCTCGAAGCTGTAGTTCTCAAGTTCCACAGATGGTCCGAGTCTACTGGACGACTTGTGCGTTGATACCATCAGCTTGGTCTTCTCGCCGTTTACTGCCAGACCCACTTTGGCAGACTCCTTCGCAATTTGTTCAAAGGTGGCTGTTACCGCTCTTAGTGTTCGACCCATTATGTCGATGTCATCGGCGTAGGCGAGTAACATGTGTTGTTTGGTGTACAGAGTGACATTTCTGTTCACTTTTGCCTCTCGCATGACCTTTTCCAGCAGGATGTTAAAAAGGTCACACGACAAACTGTCACCTTGTCTGAATCCCCTTCGGTATTAAAGGGCTCCGAGAGGTCGTTTCCGACTTTAACTGCTGATCTTGTGCGAGTTAATGTTATCCTGCAATGCCAAGCGTAGACATGGCTTTAAACACCTCTGAACGAATAGGGCTGTCGAATGTGGCTTTATAGTCGACAAATAGGTGGAATGTTTCGATGTGTTTTTCGTGGGTTTTTTTCCAGGATTTGGCGCAAAGTGAAAATCTGGTCAATGGTGGATTTGCCAGGTCTGAAGCCGCATTGGTATGGTCGAATAATGTCATTAACCATTGGCTTCAGTCGTTCATACAGTACGCTGGATAGCACTTATATGCGATGGGTAGGATACTTATTCCTCTATTGTTGGCAAATATCGCCTTTTCTCTTTTTTGTGCACGGGACACAGGATGCTGAGGTTCCAATCATTGGGCATGCATCCTTCTAGCCAAATTGTACTAATCAGCTGGTGCATGCTCCTTACCAGCATCTGACCACCAGTCTTGAATATTTCGGCTTGTAACCCATGGGCACCTGCTGCTTTATTATTCTTCAGCCGATTGATTGCAATTCTGACTTCATCTTGGCTAGGTGGTATACACTCTATACCGTCATCTATTATTGGCCATCTAACCACTTCACTGCTTCTATTTGTAAACAGACGTTTTTCAAAATGCTCCTTCCAAATCCTCAGCACGCTGTCTGTATCTGTCACCAGGTTTCCTTCTTTATCTCTAGAGGAGGATGTGACTGCACCAAAGCCTTCGGATTGGTGTTTTACACGTTGGTAGAATTTTCGGACTTCATTCTGACTCCTGTACATCTCGATTTGCTCACGCGCACTTTTTTATGTTCTTTCTTCTTTTTTCTGAAAACACGTTTCTCCTCTCTCCTTTTCTCTCCCGATAGTTCTCCATCGCATTACGTGTTGTTAATGTCCGCAGGGTTGCCCTATACGCTGCGTTTTTCATATCAGTAGCATTACGACACTCCTGATCGTACCAAGGATTTCTTGCTGGTGGTTTTTGGTACCCAAGTGTATGCTTGAATCGAGATGCTTGAATCTGGTGCTGCTGACTACCATGTTTTTCAGTGCCGCGTTGCCTCATGCCGTTGTCTGATGTTTCTTCATGGAGGCTGAATTTTCCGACGGTGGGGCCAAAGATATTTTCCCTTCCGATTTTTGCATTAAAATCTCCTAGCTTAATTTGAATGTCATGGCCAGGGCAACGATTATATGATGTTTCTAGGCGCTCGTAAAATATGTCTTTGGTCTGTTCATCTTTATCTGCGGTCGGAGCATGAGCGCAAATGAGACTGAAGTAGAAGAACTTCGCTTTTATACATCTCATTTGCTCTATTTGTTGATACAGAAATGTATTTTTCAAAACTATTTGAATTGTTTAAGATTTCGCTCAGCCACCCGTTGATTATTATTAAAAAAAATGGAATATTTATGGTATCGTTAAATTTAATATTGGAATTACTGCCAATTGCCATGATAAAGTGTGAGTGTTTGTTGTGGCAATATGCTTCCGAATCAGCTATCGACAACCAACACCAGGGGCAGTAGCAGCAGCAGCAACATCAACACAATGACAACAACATTGTATATACACATGAAACAGTGTAATGTAATTTTCGAGAAAATTGAATTTCGATTGAATATTTATGAATTGTTTGCCATGGGAGAACTTCTGTTGCTATTGTTCTTCTGAATTTCATTTTCATAGTTTTATGTTTTTATGTGAGCTTTCAATGTGTGTGTGTGTGCGTGTATGCATTCTTGTTGTGTGGTTATAAAATTTAATGTCTGTAATAATTTTGTTGTTATTACAGTTATATTGTTATCGCATTTGTTTCAATTGATTTTTTTTTTTTTTTTTTTTTTTTTTTTTTTTTTGGGAGAAAAAATCTTTTGCTGTGTGATTTTACACTGAAATCATTTGTATTAGTATTGGTTTTTGGGTGAGGAATGCATTTTAATATCTAGCACCCTGGCATAGATATATAAGTTAATTTGGTAGTTGGTAATTTCGGTAGTACAAAATGAACCAGTAAGGAAAGTAGTAAAGTCGGACGGGGCCGACTCTAGGATACCCTTCACCACTATGGGTACATTAAACAGGACTATTAACATGAAATTGGATGAAATAAAATATGTGATATTTATCTAAATGTGAATCTACCTAGATTTGTCCATAAAGTGTGTAAATCGACTTCAAACAAATATAAATAGGTCATCCGGTTGACTATGTCTGTACTTCTAGAAAACGCAACTACGTAATTCTATGCTCAATTTTGTACGTTGTGCAAAATTTGATGTCAATCTGACTAACATGAGGAGTATGATGCCCAATTTGCTTGATATCGGGCGAAAAACTATATGTAAGCTATATCCACATATTAAGCGATTTCAAACAAACTTGTCACAGGTTAGGTTATACTAACTTTAGAACGTTTTGTTCCTATTGGTTCCTTGGTGCGTCAATTACATAAAATCAATCTATAATAAAATGGAGCTATATCTAAATCTGGACCGATTTTCACGAAACAAGGCAGACATCACTCTAGGCTCAATTCAGTACGTTATGCCAAATTTCGTGCAAATCGAAAGATATATAGCGACTTTGGTGAACCATTTACATGAAATCGGACGAAACTATATGTGGGAGCTATATAGAAATATGGACCGATTTTATCGAAACTTGGCAGACATCACTCTAGGCTCAATTCAGTACGTTGTGCAAAATTTCGGGCAAATCGAAAGATATATATGGATGTTGGTGCACAATTTACATGAAATCGGACAAAACTATATATGGGAGCTATATCTAAATCTGGACTGATTTTCACGAAACTTGACAGACATAACACTAGGCTCAATTCAGTACGTTATGCCACATTTCGTGCAAATCGAAAGATATATATGGATTTTGGTCACAATTTACATGAAATCGGACGAAACTATATATGGTAGCTATATCTAAATCTTGACCGATTTTCACGGAGCTTGGCAGACATCATTCTAGACCTAAATGATTAGGCTGTACCAAATTTCGTGCTAATCGAAAGATATATAGGGACTTTGGGCCCCATTTACATTAAATCGGACGAAACTATATATGTGAGCTATATCTAAATCGGGACCGATTTTCATGAAACTTGGCAGACATCATTCTAGGCCCAATTAAGTACGTTATGCCAAATTTCGTGCAAATCGAAGGATATATAGGGACTTTGGGGCAACATTTACATGAAATCGGACGAAACTATATATGGGAGCTATATCTAAATCTGGACCGATTTTCTTGAAACTGGGCAGACACTATTCTAGACTCAATTCAGTACGTTATGCCAAATTTCGTGCAAATCGAAAGATATATAGAGACTTTGGGGCACCATTTACATGAAATCGGACGAAACTATATATGGGAGCTATATCTAAATCTGGACCGATTTTCACGAAACTTGGCAGACATCACTCTAGGCTTAATTCAGTACGTTATGCCAAATTTCGTGCAAATCAAAAGATATATAGGGACTTTGAGGCACCATTTACATGAAATCGGACGAAACTATATATGGGAGCTATATCTAAATCTGGACCGATTTTCACGAAACTTGGCAGACATCATTCTAGACCTAAATGATTAGGCTGTACTAAATTTCGTGCAAATCGAAAGTTATATAGGGACTGTTTACATTAAATCGGTTAAATATATATATGGGAGCTATATCTAAATCTGAACCGATTTTTCCCAATTTCAATAGGGTTCGTCCTTGGGCCAAATAAGTGACCTATGCCAAATTTCATCCAATTCGGATCATAAATGCGACCTGTACATTGTTTACAATTTAACATGGACAGACGGACGGACGGACGGACGGACGGACGGACGGACAGACGGACATGCGTAAATCGACTCAGAAAGTGATTCTATGCATATTCTCAAAAGGAACCATGGGTCTATCTCGATTATTTTTGCCTGTTACAAACATATGCACAAAGACATAATACCCTGTACCACAGTGTGGTGAAGGGTATAAAAAAATCGCTGTTGCAAACATGAATTTACTGTGAAAAAATTCATTTCGTCCCTGGTACGCAGACGAATCTAAATCTGTCCGAATGAAATTAAATTTAGCATAGGTTGCAGAAAGGCATGGCCCTCAATTCAAATTTCAGAGTACATGCTTTTAATTAAATACTAATTCCTTTTTGTTTATAAATCCTTCTTATTAAAAATATGCATATTTTCCATTCCACATGGAATGCTTATCACTCTCAGAATATATTTTTTTAATTCTTCGTAAAACTATGAAAGCATCCACCCACCTATACGCATCCTCTTCCTTGCATCAGAACGTCGCCGTTCCATACAACAAATGCACTGCATTTCCGTCGTAATTTTAGCTTTGCTTTTTATACCCTTCACCACACTGTGGTACAGGGTATTATGTCTTTGTGCATATGTTTGTAACAGGCAAAAATAATCGAGATAGACCCATGGTTCCTTTTGAGAATATGCATAGAATCACTTTCTGAGTCGATTTACGCATGTCCGTCCGTCCGTCCGTCCGTCCGTCTGTCCATGTTAAATTGTAAACAATGTACAGGTCGCATTTATGATCCGAATTGGATGAAATTTGGCATAGGTCACTTATTTGGCCCAAGGACGAACCCTATTGAAATTGGGAAAAATCGGTTCAGATTTAGATATAGCTCCCATATATATATTTAACCGATTTAATGTAAACAGTCCCTATATAACTTTCGATTTGCACGAAATTTAGTACAGCCTAATCATTTAGGTCTAGAATGATGTCTGCCAAGTTTCGTGAAAATCGGTCCAGATTTAGATATAGCTCCCATATATAGTTTCGTCCGATTTCATGTAAATGGTGCCTCAAAGTCCC
>NW_026880138.1:0-29461 GCF_032173495.1 Musca vetustissima
GACCTTGGACACGAATGGGCTAACCTCTAACTGGTCTAACCTGAGCCGACGAGAAAACCACGTTACAGCCTATATTTTGGCGTGGATTTTTAAAAAAATATTTTTGAAGCCTACATTTAGGCGTGGAATTTTTTAAAAATCATTTTTGAAGCCTAACTTTAGGCGTGGATTTTTTAAACGTTATTTCAGAAGCCTATATTTAGGCGTGGATTTTTTAAAAGCATTTTTGAAGCCTGCATTTAGGCGTGGATTTTTTAAAAACCATTTTTGAAGCCTACATTAAGGCGTGGATCCTTTAAGAATTATTTTTGAAGCCTACATTTAGGCGTGGATTCTTTAAGAATTATTTTTGAAGCCTACATAGGTGTGGATTCTTTAAAAAACATTTTTGAAGCCTGTGGATTCTTTAAAAAAACATTTTTGACGCCTACATTTAGGCGTGGATTCTTTAAGAATTATTTTTGAAGCCTACATAGGTGTGGATTCTTTAAAAAACATTTTTGAAGCCTTCATAGGTGTGGATTCTTTAAAAAAACATTTTTGAAGCCTGTGGATTCTTTAAAAAAACATTTTTGACGCCTACATTTAGGCGTGGATTCTTTAAGAATTATTTTTGAAGCCTACATAGGTGTGGATTCTTTAAAAAACATTTTTGAAGCCTGTGGATTCTTTAAAAAAACATTTTTGACGCCTATATTTAGGCGTGGATTCTTTAAGAATTATTTTTGAAGCCTACATAGGTGTGGATTCTTTAAAAAACATTTTTGAAGCCTTCATAGGTGTGGATTCTTTAAAAAAACATTTTTGAAGCCTGTGGATTCTTTAAAAAAACATTTTTGACGCCTACATTTAGGCGTGGATTCTTTAAGAATTATTTTTGAAGCCTACATAGGTGTGGATTCTTTAAAAAACATTTTGAAGCCTGTGGATTATTTAAAAAACGTTTTTGACGCCTACATTTAGGCGTGGATTTTTTTTAAAATTATTTTTGAAGCCTACGTTTAGTCGTGGATTCTTTAAGAATTATTTTTGAAGCCTACATTTAGGCGTGGATATTTTAAAAATTATTTTTGAAGCCTACATTTAGCCGTGGATATTTTAAAACTCATTTTTGAAGCCCACAATTAGGCGTGGATTATTTAAGAACCATTTTTGAAGCCTACAATTAGGCGTGGATTCTTTAAAAACCATTTTTGAAGCTTACATTTAGGCGTGGATATTTTAAAAATTATTTTTGAAGCCTACATTTAGCCGTGGATATTTTAAAACTCATTTTTGAAGCCTACATTTAGGCGGGGATTTTTTAAACATCATTTTTGAACCCGTGGATTTTTTAAAAATCATTTTTGAAGCTTACATTTAGGCGTGGATTTTTTAAAAATCATTTTTAAAGCCTACATTTAGGCGTGGATTTTTAAAAGTTATTTTTGAGGCCTACATTTAGGTGTGGATTTTTAAACGTCATTTTTGAAGCCTAAATTTAGGCGTGGATTTTTTAAAGATAATTTTTGAAGCCTACATTTAGGCGTGGATATTTTAAAAAGCACATTTGAAGCCTACATTAAGGCGTGGATTCTTTAAGAATTATTTTTGAAGCCTACATTTAGGCGTGGATATTTTAAAAAGCATATTTGAAGCCTACATTAAGGCGTGGATTCTTTAAGAATTATTTTTGAAGCCTACATTTAGCGTGGATATTTTAAAAAACATTTTTGAAGCCTACATCAAGGCGTGGATTCTTTAAGAATTATTTTTGAAGCCTACATTTGGGCGTGGATTTCTTACAAATTATTTTTGAAGCCTACATTTAGGATTAGGCCTTCCTCTTCCACCTTAATATTTCGAAAGGAAGTTTTTTTCCTCTCCGCAACTATTCTTCACCATTTGAAATAGACATTAGACATTTGTTCGCTTGGTATGTTCCGGCAAATATCCCCAGGGTTAAATGTCTTGTCTAACAGAGAATATATTGTGGCATTAGCCAGCCTGGCAGCCAGGGAGCTGCATGTAACGATTTTCAAAACTATACACATGTGGGCAGTTTCACATATAGTGCATCTCAAAAAGGGTCGGGGGAGGGGGTGGCTAAATCTACAAAGATTTACGCTACTACTCAGCATGTTTACAAAACCTTATTGCCCCCACGCCCCCTTGTTCCAGCTGCAGATGTCGTTGTTGGTGCCTAAGCATGTTGCAACCATTATCTGTCCTTTGCACTTTAAGGTAGTAGTGGATCAGAGCCGGTATTGTCATTGGGGCCACTTTGGGTAAACATAAATGGATTGCATTGACCATTTCATTAATCTTTGGAAAAGTTTATATTTTGTGTGACATGGTCAACTCTGGAGAAGGCGGAGGAGGGGGAGGCAAGCTGACAACCTGATATTTACTACAACTAATGGCCAAAATGTCGGTAGGTAGGTAGGTGGATGGGGAGCAGAGTTAGATGGACACAAAATTACATCTAATCTCTGGGTGTGTGTGTTTAATGTTGTCGTCTGCATTACAAACTGCATAATGGCGATTGGCCAAATTTCCTGTCCTCGTCCCCGTCCTCGCTCTCTCTTCCGCTGCCCTGTCATCTTCTTCATCGGTGGGTGTATAGTTTAATTCGTAAATTAACCTCAACTACAAGATTAATTTCCAAATGGCTGGTTATTGATGCCATAGAGAAAGAGCGAAAGGTTACAGGAGGAGGTGGAGAAGATTGATCGATGAATGGATTGGTGGGTGGAAGTATAGGCGGGTGGTTGGTTGGCTGAACTGGTTGCAAGATTTCCTGTTTGTTGGTGCTGGTGGTGGCTTGTAAGTTTTTAATGAGTTTAGTCGGTGGGCCTGTATTGTCACATGGATAATTGTTGACATTTAAACAAAATTACAGAGATTTTGAGACAAATATTTTGATAGTGTGTGGGAGAGGGAGAGGAATGAGGGGTGATAAATTGTTAAATGGTAGTAAAGCGTGGGAAAAATAAAAAATATATAATTTTTTGAAAAAGAAATATCGATCGACCGATGTTTAAAATTTTTGGTTGGAAGATTTTCCAACAAATGAACCATTCGATTGAAACCCATATCTGAAATCCTTAAATATCGAATCTCAAATATATTTGCTACTCAAAGACAGCCTATGCCCAATGCATGATCTGAAATACAAATTTTAGGTAGGCCGGAATATATTGCAGTCACCTTCCACAGTTGTATAAGCCTCTTAGCCTAGACGATCTTCTAAGGGTCCTCAATAAATAGAAGACGTTTCGGAAGGGACTTTAAAATTATTTTTAAGGACATATATAAGCAGTGGATTTTTTAACGCGTTCACAACGAGTAGGAAACCTCTATATAGGCATTCTAAGTATCGCTTAGAGTTGAGGAAACATCCGAGTATTTTCTAGGGTTTCTGGGGACTTTGTGAAGTATTAAATCCATTCGGAGGCTTTATATGACATGAAACCCTTCTAGAGCTGTACTATTGATAATATAGGCGTCTTCAGGCCTCAATAAAGGCTCTAAGGTGTGGATTTTTAAATAAATTTTTGTGGCCTCAATAGAGGCTCTAAGGCGTGGATTTTTAAATAAATTTTTGTGGCCTCAATAGAGGCTCTAAGGCGTGGATTTTTAAATAGATTTTTGTGGCCTCAATAAAGGCTCTAAGGCTTGGATTTTTGTGGCCTCAATAGAGGCTCTAAGGCGTGGATTTTTAAATGAATTTTTGTGGCCTCAATAACGGCTCTAAGGCGTGGATTTTTAAATAGATTTTTGTGGCCTCAATAAAGGCTCTAAGGCGTGGATTTTTAAATAAAATTTTGTGGCCTCAATAAAGGCTCTAAGGCGTGGATTTTTAAATAAAATTTTGTGGCCTCAATAAAGGCTCTAAGGCGTGGATTTTTAAATTAATTTTTGTGGCCTCAATAAAGGATCTAAGGCGTGGATTTTTAAATAAAATTTTGTGGCCTCAATAAAGGCTCTAAGGCGTGGATTTTTAAATAAAATTTTGTGGCCTCAATAAAGGCTCTAAGGCGTGGATTTTTAAATAAAATTTTGTGGCCTCAATAAAGGCTCTAAGGCGTGGATTTTTAAATAAAATTTTGTGGCCTCAATAAAGGCTCTAAGGCGTAGATTTTTAAATTAATTTTTGTGGCCTCAATAAAGGCTCTAAGGCGTAGATTTTTAAATTAATTTTTGTGGCCTCAATAAAGGCTCTAAGGCGTAGATTTTTAAATTAATTTTTGTGGCCTCAATAAAGGCTCTAAGGCGTAGATTTTTAAATTAATTTTTGTGGCCTCAATAAAGGCTCTAAGGCGTAGATTTTTAAATTAATTTTTGTGGCCTCAATAAAGGCGTGGATTTTTAAATATTTTTTTGTGGCCTCAATAAATGCTCTAAGGCGTGGATTTTTAAATGAATTTTTATGGCCTCAATAAATGCTCTAAGGCGTGGATTTTTAAATGAATTTTTATGGCCTCAATAAAGGGACTATGAAGACTTTACATAGCTTGAAACCTTCGTAAGAAGTCTTTTATGGCTTGAATCCATGATTTCAGAGATTCAGTCTTTTATAGCTAGAATACATTTTAGAGCTGAAAATATCGCTTCTGACATTATAGAGGTCTTTGAGAACTTCGCAAGGTTTTAAATCCATCGAAAGTCACCTATGGCTTAAAACCCTTCCAGAGGACTTATATTTATAATATAGGTACTCTCTATGCATATGTCGATCGAAGAACTTCGAAAGATTTGTTTCTTCTGTGACATTATCAGCTTCTGGAAAACCCTATATAACCCTCCAATTGTTATGAGACCTTTTAAAGAAGTATTTTTATGTATCACCATGAAGCTATTGTAAGGTCTTCAATCCAGGTCTTAAGGTCTTAAATAAGGTCTTCTATGTCTCGAAACTATTCTCAAGGCCAGCTAATGATAATACAGATCTTCAATGGCTATTGGGTCTCCTAACCAAAAAATAACTTCGATAGCTTGGAAGCTTTATAAAAGGTCTTTTATAGTTTTGATGACTTTCTGGAAGACTATTAATAGGCCTTGATAGGCCAGGGATTCCATAGCAAGAAGTTCTTATAGAAGTCTTCAATAGCCAGAATACCTTCTACACTTGGAAAACAGTTTTTTTCAGAGGTCCTTGAAGAACGCTTTTGAGGTATTGAATTCATTCAAAACCTTCCAGAAATCGTATTTTCGATAGGTGTAAGATACTAGAGAAGACTTCTCCTATAGATCTTCGGAAGGAATCTCATGAGTGTCTAATAGCATTTAATGGCTATCTATAGGCCTATATAGGCCAGAGGTTCGAAACCAATAAGTTCTTTTAGAAGTCTTTAATAGCCAGAATACCTTCTGGAATTGGAAAACAACCTTTCTAGAGGTTCTCGAATTCCATTTTAAGGCAATCCAGAAATCATCTAAAGCTTCAAAACCTTTCAGAGATCTAATATTCTATAGGTGTAGGACCTAGAAGACCTTCGTCTATGCATCGAAGATCTTCGGAAGGTATATTACGGATTTTCAAGGCATTTAATGGCGATTTCTGGGCCTTGATAGGAAAGAAATTCTATAGCAAGAATTCTAGAGTTGGGAAAACAAAACTGAACTTTTCTAGAGGTCCTTGAAGACCATTTTCATTAAATCCTTCCTGCAATCTTCTAATGCTTGAAAACCTTTCAGAGATCTTATATTCTATAAGTGTTGGACTTATAAGACCTTCTAGAGAAGAGTTCTCCTATGGCTAAGAGATCTTCAGATGGTATCTAATGGGTTTTAAAAGGCATTCAATGGCTATTTATATCCCTTGATAGGAAAGAGATTCTATAGCAGGAATTCCGTCTAGAAGTCTTCAATAGCTAGAACACCTTCTAGAGTAGGAAAACCACTTCTCAGAGGTCCTTGAAGTCTATTTTAAGATCTTTTTTCCGTTCAGAAATCTCCTAAGGCTTCAAAAACTTGAAGGCATCTTATATTCCATAGGTGTATGACCTACAAAAAATTATAGGGATCAATTATGCATTAAAGATCTTCGCAAGGTATATTGTGGGTTTTCAAGGCATTCAATGGCTGTTTATAGGCCTTGATAGGAAAGAAATTCTATAGCAAGAATTTCGTGTAGAAGTCTTCAATAACCAGAAGACCTCTAGAGTTGATAAAACAAATTTTCTAGACGAACTTGAAGATCATTTTGAGGTCCTAAATCCCTCCAGAAATCTTCTAAGGCTTCAAAACCTTTCAGAGATCTTATTTTCTATAGGTATAGGACCTATAATATCTTCAGATGGTATCTAATGGTTTTTAAAAGGCATTCCATGGCTATGTATAGGCCTTGATAGTAAAGAGATTCTATAGCAAGAATTTAGTGTATAAGTTCTTAATAGCCAGAAGGCCTTCTTGTGTTGGGAAAACAACCTTTCTAGGGGTCCTTGAAGACCATTTTGAGGTCTTAAATCCCCCAGAAATCTTCTTAGGCTTTAAAACATTTCAGAGATCTTATATTCTATAGGTTTACGACCTACAAAAACTTCTTGGGAAGGTTTCGTCTATGCATCAAAGACCTTCGGAAGGTGTATTATGGGTTTTAAAGGCTATTCAGTGGCTATTTATAGCCCTTGATAGGAAAGACATTCTATAGCAAGAATTTCGTGTAGAAATCTTCAATAGTCAGAATAACTTCTAGAGTTAGAAAAACAACCTTTCTAGAGGTCCTTGAAGACCATTTTGAGGTCTTAAATCCCTCCAGAAATCTTCAAAGGATTTAAACCCTTTAAGAGATCTTATATTCTATAGGTGTAGGACCTATAAAAACTTCTAGAGGAGTTTTCGTCTATGCCTCAAATGTCTTCTTCCAAAGACATTCAATGGCTATTTATATCCCTTGATAGGAAGGAGTTTTTATAGCATTAATTTTCGGTAGAAGTCTTCAATAGGAAGACAACCTTCTAGAGCAGGAAAACAACCTTTCTAGAGGGTCTTGAAGTCGATTTTAATGTCTTAGATACACCCAGAAATATTCTTAGCCTTCAAAACCTTTCAGAGATCTTATGTTCTACAGGTTACGAGATTTTAAAAGGCATTCAATGACAATTTATAGGCCTTGATAGGAAAAGGTTTATAGGCCACCATAGGAAAAGGAAAAGCATTTCGTGTAGAAGTCTTCAATAGCCAGAAGTCTTCTGAAGTTGAGGAAACTGCCATTCTAGAAGTTCTTGAAATCCAATTTAAGGTTTTAATTCAATCCAGAAATCTTCTAAGGCTTCAAAACTTTTCAGATATCTAATATTCTATAGGTGTACGTCTCACAAAAATTTCTAGGGATTAGAGGCCCTTGATGTCCATTTTAGGGTCTTAAATCTATCCAGGCTTATAGGACTTCAAAGCCTTCCAGATATCTTATATTCTACAGACCTAGAACCTATAGCACCTTCGAGAGAACATTTCGCCTAGGATTAAAAGATCTTCGGAGGGTATCTAATGGGGTTTTGAAGGCATTTAATGACTTAAAAATTCTCTAGGCTTGAAAATTCTCGGAATTTTATCCTTGGCAAAAAAAACCTCGCAAAGATCTTATTTTGTAGGCTAACTCCTGCAAGAATGCTTCGCCACAAAAATTATCTTCTTCTAGGAGTATTCTAGAAATCTTTGACCAGATGACCTTCAAGAGGTTTCTTACGACAAAACCTAGCACCACAAGCATATCTACCCCTTAATGTTTAAAGAAATTAAGACCTTCGACATTAATTTATTTTCCCAAAAAAAATATCCTGCAAAAGCCATTAAGCTTCGTTACATCCCCAAAATTACCAATAACACAAAAAACAACAACCAAACAAATAGGCAACACGCCACGTTTAAAAGTTCCGTTATTGACCATTAAATACACATTTCGAAATGATTTTGCACATTTTTTCCGTTTAACACACACACACACACGCACATACAAACACATAAATGAGGGGTTTTGCAAGAACAACAACAACAAGGACCATTTACTGCCAACTATAAATCATTTGGTAATGAATTTAATGATTTCATTAGTTGGGTAACCCAGACATGAATGAACAAGAAAAATTTTGGAAAATTTATTTTTTCAAAAAATGCTTAAGAGGAGGTGGGGAAGAGGTGACTGGCGGTAACTTCAAAACCCCTAACATATGTTGTGTGGTTAATTTCCAAGATAAAAATGAAATTTGTGAAAATTCAGGATCATCGGGGGTTAGAGGGTGTCCTCTCATGACTTTGGGAAATTTTTCGTTCTTTGAAAAACATTTTAATTTTTCGAAAATTTCGAATGATAAACACTTTTTAAAAATCCATTAGTAAAAGAAGGGATTTTAAAAGAATTCCAGCTTGCCGTATAACAAAAGGCAAAGAGAGGCGAAGGGAGTGAGGGAATCCTGCCTTCTTAAACTTCTCTGTTTGTAAACAGTAAATTTTAGAATGATTTCCATATTTTTCTAATGAAATTTTCAAAACAAAAATTCTTGACAAGCCGTTTTCAACACGTCATTATAATGAAATCATCCTTATCAACAACAACAACAAGGAAAATAAAAACAACAACAACATCATTGCTCAACAAGCCTGCCGTATTATCCTTGGCCATAATCATCGCTTGGCTTGTTTTTATGCTGTCTTTGCTGAAGAGGGTGTTTCGTGTTTCGGCGCTTCCCTCCCTCCCCACCACTCTCACATTAAAGATGTTCGCTGTTCGTGCGAATAGGTGGGGGAAGGGGGGTGCATTTTATGTTTTACATGCAGATAAGATGCCGGTTAATGTTGGTAAATAAATAATAAAAATTAATTTTAACCGACAAACATATGTTGCCATCGAAATTCGAAATTTTATAATCGGACGAAGAACAAGCAGGAAGGTTGGAATTTGGTGACGATTTTCTATTAAAAAGAAATTAGGATTTTTATGCCGTCATAAAAATCAAGCAAAATTATTGCCTCATAATTAGAAAACGGGAAATGATGATAGCGGCAGTTTTAAAAAGGGTCAAGGGCGGACAAGAGGAACGATAACATATGTTGAAAAAATGATTTAGATTTTGGAAAAATCGATCAGAAACTGGTAATGAAAGAAATGTAGAATCCTCCCGTATCCTTGCTTGAGTACTTATTGAGGTTTCCTTCAGTAACATTTGTTCGTATCCTCATTAAGGCCTCTTGGTACAGAATTCTTCCGTATTCTTGCTGGAGTAAGGAAAAGTCAGACAGGCTCGACCTATTACACTTTGTTTCCTGAGCTGTGGGTGGCTCCTGAGCTTTCTATTTTTATAATTTTGGCTGTAGGTGTACAATATTCTATCGATCGGATAGACTTAGCAGTATTGGTGGACCATAGACATGAATATAAAATAAAACTTCGATCAATCAATACACATGGTATTCGCACATCTATGCACAATGTCATGTCAATCGGACAGACGTATCAAAAGTCGGAAAAAATTCGTATAAGTCGTATAAGTTGGGGAAAAAGAAATTCATTAGAAAAATTTCGGAGTTGACTGGCATGTTAGCAGTCGTAACATCGTCCAGGAGCTAAAAATCGACCATAGAACTGTTTTAAACCATTTACACAAATCTGGATTCAAAAAGATGTCACACCAATAAACTGAAGAAAATAGGATGAATCGAATTTCCATCAGCGAAGCCTTAGCCAAACGGAATGCGAGAGACACATTTTTTAAACGGATGGTGACTGGAGATGAGAAATGGATCACATACGATAACCCTGTGCGAAAACGATTGTGGTCAAAGAGCGATGAAGCACCTCAAATGGTGGCCAAACCAGGACAAACGGCCAGGAAGGTTCTGCTATGCATTTGGTGGGACTGGAATTTATTTATTATTTATTATGAGTCGCTTCTGATCTCTGCTGTCAATAACTGGACCGGCCAGAATTGGTCAACAGAAGTGGTGTGTCGTGTTCCACCAGAACAACGCTAGGCCCCACACATCTACATTGACTCACCAGAAACTTCGGGAGCTTGGTTGGGAAGTTCAAGTATATACGCCGTACAGTCCGGACTTGGCACCAAGCGATTATCATATTTTTCTTACTTTCTTTCTTTAATGATAGAGGATTTAATGGTATCTAGAGAGGATTGTGAAAATCGACTACTTGAATTTTTTACAAATAGATAGCAGGACTTCTATGAGAGAGCCATATTAAGTTACCTTTAAAATGGCAACATATCATACAACAAATCGGATATTCCGAAGCATGTTAAATAAGTTCATATAAAAATAATGGATTTATTTTTCCCCAACCTAATATTAGAACCAAAAAAGTAAATCTGGACCTATTTACAGTAAGTTTGATACCCACCATTCGGTATGCTGCAGCAAAATTTCATGCCAACTGAAGTTCGGTGATGCTTACCAAGATGACAGTTCCTTGAATACTTTGTATGGTCTTAAATCCATCCGGATGTTTTCTTTGACTTGAAACCCTTCCGGAGATATTATTTTCGAAAGGTGTAGTACCTTCTAGGTTGAGCTTCAATAGATGGATTTTTCTATGGATATGAAGTCATTATGGAATAGACCTATAATAGATATAAGTCCTTCTAGAGAAGATCTAGAAGAGTTTCGAAAGGTATGACAAAGCTAGAAGCACACTGGCGGACTCTCTTCTATGTTTAGAAAACTTCGAAAGATCTTTCATAGCTACAGAGCTTTCCTGGGGTCTTATTTCCAGTTCGGATAGATAAAAGTTCGGTGCTAGAAGTCCTTGACATTATGGCATTATGGATAACTGCTTATAGACCTAAGAACTTCTAGGGGCGACATCATGAATATCATTTATAGTTGGAAGAGTTTCGGAAGGTTTCACATAGCTAGAATACATTTCAAAGGCAGTAAATGACTGTCAAGCTTTCTTCTATGTGTGGAAATCGTTGAAAGGTCTATCGTAGCTAGAGAGTTTTCCCGAAGTGTTATTTCAGAGGGTATTCAGTAAGAGTTTATCGACAGCAAAAAATATCCTTTTCAAGAGGTATTCGTTACGTTGTACAAAATGTCTCCTCAATTAGGCAATCTCTGCTTGTTTTGTTTGGGTGGAGTATCAATGCAGAATGAACAAAGCATATTGTTGCATATAAGTCGGATCACATGCGCCAGAGATTATATCGTAGCTGATGGTCGGAGGACAAATAAAGTGCTAAACGTAGTTTCAAAGACGAGATATAGGGCTCGGGCGAAGGTGCAGTGAGCGTCCGTAGATAAAATCAAAGGGGCCAGAGAAAGGTTTAAAACAAATAGCACCAATGGGTAGGCAGGTGTGAGGATAAATAAGCTTAGAAACCTGTAAGTCGAAAGACCAGAGACAAAAATAGAATATATTAGGAGGGTCAGAGAATTGTCAAGAAAACCATCGTAAGAGTCACAGAATAAATAGAAAAGAGATGAGAGGACATGGAGTCTTTAGGAAAGGGCAAAATGAACGAGTGGGCAAGCCCAGAAAGTCTATAAGAGACGTCCTGAAATCAATTAGAGTTGTGGTGGCGTATCAGGCAGTTTGGATATAAGAAAAATATGAGATCAGGAAGACGTGAAAATAATTGTAAAGCAGAGAATTGTCCGACTACGATTTATTGAATCTTAGGGAATTATGTAATTATGAATAGAAGTTCAAGGTGTTGGTGGGCTGAAGAGTCTACATATTGGGAGCTGTAAAGCCAAGGACTACAAAGAAACCGCGACGAAAGACCAGACATTTTTATCAGAAATCAGGAATCAGAAGAATCTTACATATTAAAAACCGAGGTCTGTAAGCCCAACTTGATCAATGAAATGTCCGGAGAATCAAGCAGTTAAAGGCCCAGAGAATCTTCCATATTGGAGCACAAGGTCTGGAAGTCTAACTTTGTCAAATAAATGTCCGAGGAATTAATCAGCTGTTCTAGCTGTAGGCCAGGGTGTAATATATATAGATAATATATATCTAAAAGGCGATTTCATCCAAACTTTGGACATTAACGATTTAAATCAAACTTTGAACAGGTCTAAATCAAGTCTGAAGATGGAACTCATTGGCCCACTCCTTCTAGTACCTCTTCCTCAAATGTTTCAATATTTAAAAATCCAATATCAGGCTAATGGAATGTCCGATTTGAATCAAACGCTGTACAATAAATTATCTTTACCAAGTCAAGATCAAGTCCGAAGGTCGGAACCGTCCGCCCTCTCCTCCTAGTAACTCCCCCATAAAGGGTCAATATTTTATAGATTTGTAAATTTCATTTGAGTTTGTAGTGGTGTAGCTCCAATATAAGAATCTGAATCGTTCATCCTTGGGTTGTTTTTTCAATCGGTTCCGATTTACTTATAGTTAAGTGTAGATCTCATAAATATTTTTATTTATTTATTTAATTGAGTGCCAGAATATAAATCCTATAGGAGCATAACCTTTATTTCCGATTAAAATTAATTCGTAATTTAATTGCCCACCTCTCCCTCCTCCCTTCATCGATCATCCCATACACGTCGTGTCCCGTCAGCCTTCCCAATAGAAAAATAGAAATAATCATAAAAATTGTATCCAATTGTAAGCGGATATGATTATATTGCTACATAAATACTGACATTTGATTGCTAACATTAGCAGATTGTTTCCGGATTTTTTCCTTTTTCCTTAAAGGAAATCTATTCATGTGACTTTGTGTCCCATTTTTATTATGAATCATCTTTATTATCCGATTAGGAGGATGGAGAAAAAGAAACAAATCTATCATAGAGTTTGCCTACAAGTGTATATGTCTGTAAGTGTAGAACTCAAAATGTGTGTGTGTGTGAGTGCATGCGTTTGTGTATTTTTGTCTTTATTGTAACTGTGGAAAAAGTGCCTTCGTTGTCTTCGTTTTGTGGGAAATGAAATTCAATTCAATCAAATGTGAAAAGCAAACATGTTAAAGTTCTTGCACAAAAACCTAGAGAAAGGGCGGAACGCTGCGGAAAGATGTCTTCCTTCTTGGCTTTCCTTCCTGACCGACTTCATACATGTTTATCTCTTGGCAGCCTTTGTGTGTGTGTTTCCCAACAAAAAAAGAGCAAAATAGAGCAACGGAAGTGATTTATGTTACGGAAAAAACTGCCGATATGTGAAATTCAAACCAAATCAAACAAACGACCGTACGGAACGAACGAACGACCATCAAACCAACCAAACAATCATCGAACCAACCATTGCATCGTCATCGAACCAACTGTTTGACAAATATGTTGACATATCTTCTTCAGTCATTCGGTAATTCATCCATCCATTCATTCATTGATTCATTTATCCACACTCTCCTTTCAGGCTCCCTACCTCTCTCTCCCTCTCCCTCTCCCTCTGAATGAGTTGCAATTTTCTCAGATGATTTCCTTGGCAAATAGCCGAAGAGAAGGACGCGAGAAACGAACATAAACGAAAATCAATGGAACTGTAAATGAATTGATATGTGGATGGGCATATGTATGTGTGTGCGTGTGTATGTTCATGTCCATACTCATGTTGATGTTGTTATTGCTGTTGTTGCTGTTTTCTTCTCCTGCAACGGAAATGGCTTGTTTGTTTATTCATTCATTTTATTTATTTATGAATGAAACTAAGATCTTCCCGTTCGTTGTGTAAGTGAGTGTGTGTGTGTGCATTATTCGATTCGTTTGTGGAAAATATAGCTAAGCCAGCTTTTTTCGTATTTGTTGTTGTATTTTGAAAAAAAAAAAATCAACAACACAACGAAATAAATCAAATGCTGTTGTTGATTGAATTCATTTAAATTTCAAAGGGTATCCAAACAAAAACAAAAAAAAACACAACAACAAAATTCCCATAGGCATGCAAAAATAAATATTTCCAGAGAAGAATTTCTACCCTTTCGGGGGAGATATAAACAAATTGCGTAAATTATGATATCCCTGGTTCTGGTGGTTAGTAGGACGACCACTCCCTTCTGTAAGGGTCATGTATGTCCTTTGAATTTCTTTCCAATAAATTTTGGTTATTTGTTTCTTATTTATTTATCTATTTTCTGTTGTTGTTGTAGTTTGTGTGATATAAATTACAGCAATTGCTGAACAAATGAACTTTGTTGATTTGCCGGGAATGTGAAAATAAATTTTATTTTTAGAAAAAATGGTTATAATGAATTTTTTTGAATGGTGTGCGGGGTAGAAGGGGAAATTTGTAGTTCAAAATTGTATCCTTCAATTTTGTTTAAATAAAAATAAATGTTAAAAACCAATGTCGGATAGGGTTTGACTACCCACCTGAATAAAAAAATATGTTGGTAGTGCTCTCAGGGTCTGTTTATACCCTACACAACTATGTTGTCAGAGTATTATAGCTTTGTGCAGCCCCAAAAGTTTGTAACGCCGCGAAATATAAATCCTAGACCCACCCTTAAGTATACCGATCGTCATATCTCGACTAGCTGAATCGATCTAGACATGTGTGTCCGTCCGTCCGTCCATTATACTTTGTAAACACGATACAGGCTACAGTTATGGACCAATCGTCACGATATTTTGCATGTAGGATGGGTTCTGGCCAATGAAGGCCCCTATTGTTTTTGGTAAAGATCGGTTAATATTTAGGGGACGAAATGGACCAAATACTTAAATTTTCTGGTCGCTATAAATGCCGCAATTTTGGCCCAAACCTCGCGAAACCATGGAGAAGGGAATCGGGCCAAAGAATAAGCATGCCTGTTTTGATAAAGATCGGTCAATATTTAACGGGTCAAATGGACCCAGACTTTTTTGTGAAAAATTGCAAAATTTGTATTATGGGGCGTATATATTGAAGGACATAGACTCGAGAAGTTGATAGTATATCCAAGAGGTGTGAATGACCTTTAAATCGATACCAATTATATTGTCGTATGTACTCGGATGTGGTACCTGTAAATATGTGCTTACGTACTGAGATATTATTTGAGAGGGCGGAAATATAGTTCTGGTCGCTTTGAAATTTTCCATGACGATCCAGGTATGGTCAAGTACACGGCTATAATTTTCGTTGATGATCAGATAATAATTTTGGGATGAATTAGACCGAAAACTTATTTTGTGGTTTTTTTCGAGTCGATCTATAGGCCACAATTGAAAGTCGAACACCACAACACAACCCACGGTAAAGGGCATCTGTACTGAATATTAATAATATTTGTTTATCTCTAGTCGGCCAAGAGGGTAAAATATCGCGAAATATTGCCCAAGCTTAGAATATAGAACCACAGAATGTTAGATTTTCGTGGAAGTTGTGTAGGGTATCATATGGTCGGCCCCGTCCGACTATACTGCTCCGCTCACTGGTTTAAAAAATTCTTTTCAGGGAGTCTACAGTCAGGAGATTTGGTTAAAAATATTTTCCGGAAATCTGCTGGGGTGTGGATTCTTTAAAACTATTTTTCAAGGAAGCTATAGAGACGTGTATTAATACAAAATATTTTTGGAGTCTAATCATATGTAGGATCTTTAAGAATATTTTTTAATCGACTCAATAGAGGCTTGGATTTTTGGAGTTTACAGGGCCATGGATGGTCTGGAGAAAAATATTCTTTAAAAATCTACACCTTAGGCCTTGGATGGTCTGGAGAAAAATATTCTTTAAAAATCTACGCCTTAGGCCATGGATGGTCTGGAGAAAAATATTCTTTAAAAATCTACACCTTAGGCCTTGGATGGTCTGGAGAAAAATATTCTTTAAAAATCTACGCCTTAGGCCTTGGATGGTCTGGAGAAAAATATTCTTTAAAAATCTACGCCTTAGGCCATGGATGGTCTGGAGAAAAATATTCTTTAAAAATCTACGCCTTAGGCCATGGATGGTCTGGAGAAAAATTTGGCCCAAGGACAAACCCTATTGAAATTGAGAAAAATCGGTTCAAATTTAGATATGGCTCCCATATATACTTTCGTCCGATTTAAGGTAAATGGTGCTCCAAAGTCCCTATATATCATTCGATATGCAAGAAATTTGGCACAGCGTATTGAATTAGGTCTATAATGATGTGTGTTAAGTTACCAGAAAATCGGTTCAGATTTCGATATAGGTCCCATATATATTTTCGTCCGATTTTAGGTAAATAGTGCGTCATAGTCTCTTTATATCTCTCGATTTGCATGAAATTTGGCATAGCGTAATGAATTGAGTCTAGAATGATATATGGTATGTTTCGGGAAAATCGGTTCAAATTTTGATATAGCTCCCATATATATTTTCGTCCGATTTTATGTAAATAGTGCACCAAAGTCCCTTTATAATCTTCGATTTGTACGAAATTTGGCATAGCGTAGTGAATTGAGTCTAGAATGATGTGTGGAAAGTTTCGTAAAAATCGGTTTAGATTTAGATATAGCTCCCATATATATTTTTGTCCGATTTTAGGCACATGGTGCATCAAAGACCCTATATATCTTTCGATTTGCACGGGATTTGTCATAACGTACTAAATTTGGCACAACGTTCTGAATTAAGTCTATAACAATGTGTGGTAAGTTTCGTTAAAATCGGTTCAGATTCAGATATAGCTCCCATAAAATCGTCCGATTTTATGTAAATGGTGCGCCAAAATCCTTATGTTTCATTCGATTTGCACGAAATTTGACATAGCGCAATGCATTGAGTCTAGAATGATGTGTGCAAAGTTTCGTTATAATCGGTTCAGATTTAGATATAGCTCCCTTATATATTTTCTTCCGATTTTATGTAAAATTTGCACTAAAGACCCTAAATTTGTTCGATTTTTTTAAAGGTTTTAGCCGCTTTCTCCTCCTAAGTGGCTGTATCTTGAAATTCTGGATTCCTGGCGAAGAAAAAAATTCTTCTCTGAATGTTTTCAACATAAGTCCATATTGGACGTTATAAAAATTCCGACCCGAATATTTTTTTTCTATTAGAAATCCTATTGATTTATTTGCAGATTAAGTCATTTTGCAATTCAGCCAAAGTTTTTTTATTTGATTAATATTTTGCCACCTGTCACACAGATACCCACACACACACACTCACACATAAACGTGTGACCAAATGTGTTTTGCTTCCTCCTGTTGATAAACAACAAATATTAAACGTATGGTTGTGGGAGGGTATATTTCTATGAATAAGCAATTAAGTCCTATTTTTGGCAATAAATATTTGTAGACCATCAGTCAGACGGACCACGAAGTTTACTTTGGTCGGTGGCAGAAACAACTTTTCCATGACCAACAAAATTTGCGGAATATTAAAATGTCAACTTTTATTGTTTAGGAATAGCAGATAAATAGTTTTGTTGTGTGGGCATAATCATAGGCAGGTACGGCCTACAAAATTTTTTTCAGGTCCTGGGGCTGCATATCTTACTACCACTACACCTACATATACTCAAGGATGTTTGTATTTCCTATTAGAAAGAAAAAATCCCATTCCAAATCCAAAGCAATTCTAATTAACCATGTTCCGCTATGTGAGCAATTTTTGTCCTGTTCAAACATTTGTTTAAGGATAACAAAACTATTTTCACACATTGATCCATTGTAACTTCCAAATGTGTGTGTGTGTGTGGGTGTGTATTTGTTTGCACACACAAAAAATCCCATTAATAATATCTTCTTCTTCTTAGTCACGGCGGATTAATTCAACAATCCACAGCTGTTATCGCCAAAGTCATTTGTAATCGGGCCGATGAAGTGGAAATATTTTTTTCCGATTTGGATTCGAACGGCAATCCTGGGTGTAATTAATCCTTTACTGGTTAGCAGTTGTTCCTGGCAAATCCTTTGTGTGACGTTCACATTTAACGTCACTTAGTGGTGCCAGCAATAAATAAAGCAATCAATTTCAAGGTGATAAAAAAAACTATAACTTTGCGGAATTAGGGGCGCGGCAGGGGGAAAGGGGAAATCAGGAATTAATTTAAAAAAAACTCGAAAGGCGAGGACAAATGTTTTTTTTCTATAGAAAAAAATTTGTGGGACAAATGTTTTTTTCTATAGAAAAAAATTTGTGGGACAAATGTTTTTTTCTATAGAAAAAAATTTGTGGGACAAATGTTTTTTTCTATAGAAAAAAATTTGTGGGACAAATGTTTTTTTCTATAGAAAAAAATTTGTGGGACAAATGTTTTTTTCTATAGAAAAAAATTTGTGGGACAAATGTTTTTTTCTATAGAAAAAAATTTGTGGGACAAATGTTTTTTTCTATAGAAAAAAATTTGTGGGACAAATGTTTTTTTCTATAGAAAAAAATTTGTGGGACAAATGTTTTTTTCTATAGAAAAAAATTTGTGGGACAAATGTTTTTTTCTATAGAAAAAAATTTGTGGGACAAATGTTTTTTCTATAGAAAAAAATTTGTGGGACAAATGTTTTTTCTATAGAAAAAAATTTGTGGGAAAATGTTTTTTTCTATAGAAAAAAATTTATGGGACAAATGTTTTTTTCTATAGAAAAAAATTTGTGGGACAAATGTTTTTTTCTATAGAAAAAAATTTGTGGGACAAATGTTTTTTCTTTAGAAAAACAAAAATTTGGGACAAATGTTTTTTCTTTGGAACAAAAATTTGGGACAAATTTTGTGACAGATATTTAATTTTATTTGAATTACAATCACTTTTGTTGTTGTTATTTCGTGATTTTTTTGTTGTATTTTATTTTACACTGTTTGCCTAGGTATTGGTAATCTGTTGCTTAGTGTGAGTGTAACCTGCCTTGGGCCAGATTTCTAATAGCCTAATGGTGTTGCTGTCGTAGATTTAATGTTGGCCGTTATTTTGTTGTTGTCGTTTTTTCTTCTCCATTCCAAGCCATTGGCCTTTTACACGAGCCAGTCGGTTAGTCAGGCTATGGGGACCCAATGTCAATGCCCCAATATGTTGTATAGACTGCATTGTTCGTTTTAGCTATTTCGTGTCTCCGCCTGACAGACAGACAGACCCAATGGCATGGTCGGTAGAACCATGCCATAGACTGCCTTCAGTCAGTGTGCGGCTTGTTGGCAGGGTTGGGGGCTCGTGTGGCGCTCATAAATACTTTAGTGAACTGTTAAACTGGACGAAATTGCACTGACAGCGAAGTGAGCGGAACGGAACTGAAGGGAGTTTTGTGTGCCATGGCCTGTCTGTTGCTGATGTTTTTATGATGTCGTTGTTCATGGCGATGTTTTTGTTGTTGTTTTGTTGTGTTGTGTTCTACAATAAGGGTTGTTATAGCCCTATCCTTTCCTGAATAACTATGTGTATGGGATTGGCGAGGGGAAAGGGGGGAGATTACTACTTATTTCATTAAATTATACCCAATACTGCGTCATACTACATTAGGAGTTCGACAGAGAGGGTGTTGGGGCAATGCATTATGGGGAGAGTAGTTAATATTTATAACTCCATGCCGAAGTCATTTTAATATTCCGCGTATTGAAATAAGTCTCTATTGACTTCGAAGTGGGACAGTCGATTTATGGAAAATAGGATAATTTTCTTTAATAAATCATTGGAAAATGGCCAAGTGCTCCACGCACACACACACACTCATGACTAGGTTAGTGTTTCAGAAGACGTAGTGGAGTTTGTTGACTCCATTTTTCCTTAACATACCCCGACACACTCTTCTTGCCTAAGTGGAAAACATCATTGGAAGTTGTTCCTGTTAGAGGAAATTTGTTTTTAAATTGGAAAAACAAATTGCCTAGCCAGTCATCCCCCAATCCTAACTCCGTGTCCTCCTTTCATGGCGAAGTGGAAAATCGTCTAGAAACAACATCACATTTATATTGAATTGAATGACATAATTTTTCACATATTTTTCACGAGTGGAAACTGTTCGAAGTGTGTTGGTTGACATGTTTTAAATAAATTTTAAGGTTCTGTATAAGGCATCGATATTAAAAATTACTTAAACAAAGTGTAGATTTTTTTTAAATATTTTTATGGACCTATACAAGGTGTAGTGTTTTATACCCTTTACCACACTGTGGTACAGGGTATTATGTATTTGTACATATGTTTGTAACAGGCAAAAGGAAACGAGACATACACATGGTTCCTTTTGAGAATATGCAGAGAATCACTTTCTAAGTCGATTTATGCATGTCCGTCTGTCCGCCCGTCCATCTGTTTGTCCATTGTTAAATTGTAAACAAAAACAGGTCCCATTTTTGATTCGATTTGGATGAAAATTGTCACAGCTCATTCATTTGGCCCAAGTACGAATCCAATTGAAATTTGGAAAAATCGGTTTAGATTTAGATATAGCTCTCATATATATATATTCATCCGATTTTAGGTAAATAGTGCGTCAAAGTCCCTATATATGTTTCGATTTGCACGAAATTAAGCATAGTGTACTGAATTGATCCTAGAGTGATGTGTGTTAAGTTTCGTGGAAATCGGTTCAGATTTCGATATAGCTCCCATATATATTTTCATCCGATTTTACACAAATAGTGAACCAAAGTCCCTATATATCTCTCGATTTGCACGAAATTTGGCATGGCGTACTGAATTGAGTCCAGAATGAGTAGTGTTGAGTTTCGAGAAAATCGGTTCAGATTTCGATATAGCTCCCATATATATTTTCGTCCGATTTAATGTAAATGGTGCACCAACGTCCCTAAATATCATTCGATTTGCACGAAATTTGGCACACCGTACTGAATTGAGCCTAGAATGATGTGTATTAAGTTTCCTGAAAATCGGTTCAGATTTAGATATAGCTCCCATATATATATTTTCGTCCGATTTTAGGTAAATGGTGTACCAAAGTCCCTTTATATCCATCAGTACCCTATGCCAAATTTCGGGCAAATCTAAAGATATATAGCGACTGTATTGCACCATTTACATAAAATCGGACGAAAATATATATATGGGAGCTATATCAAAATCTGAACCGATTGTCACGAAATTCAACACACGTCTTTCTACACTTAATTCAGTACGCTATTTCAAATTTCGTGCAAATTGAACTATATATAGGGACTTTGGTGCATCATTTATCTTAAATCGGACGAAAATATATATGGGAGCTATATCAAAATCTGAACCGTTTGTCACGAAATTCAACACACGTCTTTCTACACTTAATTCAGTACGCTATGCAAAATTTCGTGCAAATCGAAGTATATATAGTGGCTTTGGTGCACCATTTACATAAAATCGGACGAAAATATATATATATATGGGAGCTATATCTAAATCTGAACCGATTTTCACGAAACGTAGCACACATCATTCTAGACCCAATTCAGTACGCTATGTTAAATTTGGGGCAAATCGAAAGATATATAGGGTCTGTAGTGCACCATTTACCTTAAATCGGCCGAAAATATATATGGGAGCTATATCGAAATCTGAACCGATTGTCACGAAATTCAACACTCGTCTTTTTACACTTAATTCAGTACGCTATGCCAAATTTCGGGTAAATCGAACGATATATAGGGACTTTGGTGCACCATTTACCTTAAATCGGCCGAAAATATATATGGGAGCTATATCTAAATCTGAACCGATTTTTCCCAATTTCAATAGGGTTCGTCCTTGGGTCAAATAAATGAGCTGCGCTAAATTTCATCCAATTCGAATCAAAAATGTGACCTGTACTTTGTTTACAATTTAACACTAACCGTTGGACAGACGACCTGACGGACGGACATGCATAAATCGACTTAGAAAGTGATCCGATGCATATTCTCAAAAGGAACCATGGGTCTATTTCGATTCTTTTTGCCTGTTACAAACATATGCATAAAGACATAATACCCTGTACCACAATGTGGTGAAGGGTATAAAAAAATCCCGATTTTATTTTCCTATGAAAGAAATATTTCTCTGAAGTAGAAAAAAATCGGATTTTTTTTAATAAAATTTATTTTATTTATTTTTTATTTCTTTCCATAAAATTCCCATTAACGAAAATATGAACTGAACCATTTAATGGAAAACCCAGCTTGTCATAGAAAAACAATTCGCACACATACATCCACACACACACAAAGCAATAAAGCGGACAAAAAAATTTGACATAACATTTTTTCCACTTAGAAAAAATTAAAAAAAAAAAACAGAAAAATATTCAAAATTGACAATTCCATGGTCAAACGAATCTCTGTGTTGGCCCCAGTGAACAGGACAAGAGAAAAAATGAAAACAACAACAACAGCAACAAAAATCGGAAAAAACACTCAAAAACTATTCACAAATATTTTCCATTAACAAACAAAGGAACCGAATGAATGAATCGGACGGACAGACGGAGAGACGGACAAACGAACGAATACCAACCAAAAAAAAAGAAAAGAAGTGGCCAGTCCACCAACTAACTGTTGTTCACTTCACTGGCATTCGGGCAAACAGATTAAGTGGACAAGGATAGAGGACAGAACTCCTGTCCTGTAGTACACCATAACCGGTGTCTGGGGGGTTACATGGCCAAGCAAAGGGGGTGGTGGTTGACCAAGTGAGTGTGTAAGTGAGTATGTGTGTGAGTGAGTCTCTGTGTGTGTGAGTGTTTGTAATGGTTGGCCACATGGGGGTGCCATGGCATGGCAACGATTTGTTCCAGTGTTCGCATGCGGAATAGGGTTCATAGCGAAGCTGGAGGAAATTTACAATTTTGTGGCTTAATTATTTTAAATCATTTGTGAGTTCGGAGTTTTTGGGAAAATAGCTTTGTTAAACAAACAATTAGTGGGTAGTCGGATTTTCGGGCCGTCCACTCTCTCTCTCTCTCTCTCCCCCTCTCCCACCACCCCCTGGTGTTGGTGTTACACGTGTTTGTATGGTATTTTGGGGAGATTTTTGGTTACGACCCGTCATGTGTCTATCTCACACCACACCAGACATTAATCGGTTAAATGAGCCATGTTATTCATTTGTGTGTCTCTGTGTGTGTGTTTAATTTTATACCCTACACAACTATGTTGTCAGGGTATTATAGCTTTGTGCAGCCCCAAGATTTTGTAACGCCGCGAAATATTGGTCCTAGACCCACCTTTAAGTATACCGATCATCATATCTCGACTAGCTGAGTCGATCTAGACATGTGTGTTCGCCCGTCCGATACAGGCTACAGTTATGGGCCAATCTTCACGAAATTTTGCATGTAGGATGGGTTCTGGCCAATGAAGACCCCTAATGTTTTTGGTAAACATCGGTTAATATTCGGGTTTTATGATCTCTCCAGAGGCCGCAATTACAGCCCAAACATCTGGAATTTTTACATGGAGAAGGGGATTGAGCCAAAGAATAAGCATGCCTGTTTTGATAAAGATCGGTCAATATATAGCAGGTCAAATGGACCCTGACTTTTGTGTGAAAAATTACAAAATTTTTTATTCTATGGCGTATATATTAACTCCCAAAGGACATAGACCCGAGAAGTTGATAGAAATTCCCGAAGGAGTGCTTGACCTTTAAATTGATACCAATTTTATTGTCCTATGTAATCGGATGTGGGAGTTACACGTAAATATTTAACCGAGTGTAACCCACTCGAGGGCAGAAATATAGCGCTAATCGCTTTGACATTTTCCATGAGGATCCAGGTATGGTCAGGGACAACGCCTATAATTTTCGGTGATGATCAGATAATAATATTGGGATAAAGTGGACCGAAAACTCATTTTTTCGACTCAATCTATAGGCTACAACTCTAGCCATGTCCGTCCGTCTATCCGTCCGTCCGTCTGTTGCAACCATGCTATCTTCTGAAGGAACTGAGATCGGGTGCTGGAATTTTGCATAAGATTGTCTTTTGTCTGCAGCCAGGTCAAGTTCGAAGATAGGATATATCGGTCCACGTTTAGGCATAGCTCCCATATAAGGGTACCTCCCAATTTTCGGTATTTTGGGGTTTTTGAGCGCATTTTTCAACCGAATTCGCTGAAATTTGGTACATAGGGTTCTTATTGGGTACTAAATGTCTCTACAAAAAATTATAAATATAGGTCCACTTTTTCTGGTAGCCCCCCTTTAACGGCACCAACCGAATTCACTGAAGTTTGGTACATTGGTTTCTCAATAGGTTCCAAATCTCTCCACAAAAAATTATGAACATACGTCCATTTTTTCGGGTTACCCCCATATAGGGGTACCCCCCAATTTTCGATATTTTAGCGTTCTTGAGCGCATTTTTCCACCGAATTCACTGAAATTTGGTATTTTGTAGTCGTATATGGTAACAAATCTCTCCACCAAAAATTATTAATATTCGCCCCCTTTTTTTGGGGTAGTCCCCATATAACCCCATTTTTTATATTGAAATCGTTATCCGATTTGTTCTGTGTTTTGGGTTTGATTCTCTTGGACTCTGTTGTAATCTTTTCACCTGCGGAGGATATCGAGATAAAAAAAACTAGAAGGTAAGGTTCGATAATTAACTATAACCCGCATTTAGACCTAGCCCCTGTGTGGGAGGTACCAGAAGGGGTGGACCGATATTCTCCTTCTACGAACTTGAACTAATTTTGGAAGAAATAATAAAATGGGCAAAGTTTGGATGAAATCTAAATTTTCTGAAACGGATTTTGTCCAAAGAAACATGCGGTCTAAAACAAATATATTTCGATGAGGCACATATTCACCGTGTCAAAGTGTATACACCCTCATTAGCCACAAGGCTGAGGGTATAATTATCGATTTTGAAATTTGTATTAGGTTTGTAGAAATGTCGGTATAGGTCCATTTTTTGGTATTTTCCCCATATTTTCATTTCTAGCACCTGTCAGTATATCTATGATGGAGGGTATCCAAAGTTCGGCCCGGCCGAACTTAACGCTTTTTCACTTGTTTCATTTTCTCATTTTTTTTCGTCTCAATCTATAGGCTACAATTATAAGCCGAACATCCATATTCACGATGAAGGGAATATGGACAAGTAATTAGAAGGGCTGTACTGAATATTGACAATATTCGGAAAATATGTGTAACTGTAAGGAAGAGGTGCTGTTGTCCTCTAATCGGGCAAGAGGGTGCAACTATCACGAAATATTACCCAGGCTCGGAATAAAAATCCGCAGAAAGATAGAGTTCTGTGGTAGTTGTGTAGGGTATCGCATGGTCGGCTCCGTCCGACTATACTGCTCCGCTCACTGGTTTTTTTATACCCTTCACCACTGTGTGGTACAGGGTTTTATGTCTTTGTTCATATGCTTGTAACAGGCAAAAATAATCGACATAGACCCATGGTTCCTTTTGAGAATATGCATAGAATCACTTTCTGAGTCGATTAACGCATGTCCGTCTGTCCGTCCGTCCATGTATTTTTGTTAACAAAGTACAGGTCGCATTTTTGATTCAAATTGGATGAAATTTGGCATAGGTCACTTATTTAGCCCAAGGACGAACTCTATTGAAATTGGGAAAAATCGGTTCAGATTTAGATATAGCTCCTATATATATTTTTGTCCGATTTTAGGTAAATAGTGCACCAAAGTCTCTATATATCCTTCGATTTGCACGAAATTTGGCACAGAGTACTGTATTAGGTCCAGAATGATGTGTGCCAAGTTTCGAGAAAATCGGTTCAGATTTAAATATAGCTCCCAGATATTTTTTCGTCCGATTTTAGGTAAATAGTGCACCAAAGTCCCTATATATCCCTCGATTTGCACGGAATTTGGCACGGCGTACTGTACTGAGCCTAGAATGATGGGTACTAAGTTTCGTGAAAATCGGTTCAGATTTAGATATAGCTCCCATATATATTTTCGTCCGATTTTAGGTAAATAGTGCACCAAAGTCCCTATATATCCTTCGATTTGCACGAAATTTGGCACGGCGTACTGGACTGAGCCTAGAATGATGGGTACTAAGTTTGGTGAAAATCGGTTCAGATTTAGATATAGCTCCCATATATATTTTCTTCCGATTTAAGGTAAATGGGGCACCAAAGTTATTATATATCTCTCGATTTGCACGAAATTTGGCACAGAGTACTGTATTAGGTCCAGAATGATGTGTGCCAAGTTTCGAGAAAATCGGTTCAGATTTAGATATAGCACCCACATATATTTTCGTCCGATTTTAGGTAAATAGTGCACCAAAGTCCCTATATATCCTTCGATTTGCACGATATTTGGCACAGCGTACGGAATTAAGTTTAGAGTGATGTGTGCTATGTTTCGAGAAAATCGGTTCAGATTTAGATATAGTTCCCATATACAGTTTCGTCCGATTTAAGGTAAATGGTGTATCAATGTTCCTATATATCCTTCGATTTGCCCGAAATTTGTCGTAGCCTGCTGAATTAGGTCTAGAATGATGTGTGTTAAGTTTCCTGAAAATCGGTTCATATTTAGATATACCTCCCATATATATTGTCGTCCGATTTAATGTAAATGGTGTACCAAAGACCCTATATATGTTGATTTGCACGAAACTTGGCATAGCGTAATGAATTAGGTCTAGAATGATGTGTGCAAAGTTTCGTGACAATCGGTTCAGATTAAAATATAGCTCCCATATATATTTTCGTCCGATTTAAGGTAAATGGTGTACCAATGTCACTACATATATTTCGATTTGCACGAAATTTGGCATAGCGTACTGAATTGCGTCTATAATTATTTGTGCAAAGTTTCGTGAAAATCGGTTCAGATTTATATATAGCTCCCATATATATTTGCATCCGATTTTATGTAATTGGTGCACCAAAATCTCTGAAAATCATTCGATTTGCACGAAATTTGTCATAGCGTACTGAATTAAGGCTAGAATGATGTGTGCTAAGTTTCGAGAAAATGGGGTCAAATTTCCATATATATTTTCGTCCGATCTAAGTTCGTTCAATTTCATGTCAATGTTCTTTAGAAAAGGCGACGTCTGTTAGGATACATATTCTATATATGTACCCCAGTGGTGAAGGGTATCATATAGTCGGCCCCGTCCGACTTTACTACTTTCCTTACTGTTTTTTTTTTAATTCCACTCATTAAAATATTTAATTTTTCCTGATGTGTAATTATTTTAATCAGTCATTCATTCCTGGCGGCCTCGGGCCTAATAACTTTCACTCGGCAACAACAAAATGGCCAATTGATAATTGCAAAATGATTAAAATGTTGAAATCAAATTTTTATTTCAATAATAATAATCGTAATTAAATATCATTTGCATTTCTGTCAGTTCAAAGTAACATTTTCACTATTTGTTGTTGTTGTAGTATTTTTTTTTTTAATTTTTTTGTTGCATTTATTTATTTGTTTTCAACCACACAGCCAGAAATGTCCTTTGGCCACATTTACATTTGACCAGTTTTTTTGTTTCTGTTGTTTGTGCTGTGAACATAACCTCAAACAGTGTGTTCAAATGTTTTAATTACAGCATGTTGACACCCCTTGGTATTAGTAGTCCCCCCCCCCCCCTCTCCATAGAAACCAATGACCAAGAAGTAAAAATTCTATTGCAACACTTGTTACCATCACCACCGCCACTACCAACACAACCAAAGCAAACCACAAACACAAAAATATTTTGTTTAACAAAAAACAAGGAGTCTCTCTAAAAAGTATTGGGTTTTGAGGGGGGGTTTTCAAAAACAAACCAATGAAATAAATTGAGGTATTTCTCATTTTAAATGGAATAAATATTTTTATTATAAAAACTAAAACCATACTCACCAGTATTTAGTTTGTCGAAGTATTCAACAGCTTTTCGGTTAGGTTCCGGAGAATCTGCAAAGAATAAAATAAATATATGGAAATTAAAAATTATTTCGGAATAATGCTTTTCAATTTTTTTCAGAGTTTTTTTTTAATAAAAAATAAAAATAATTTATTTCGGAGTTTTTTTAATAAGGAAGTCAATTTTCCAAAGAGAAAAAAAATCGAAGAGACTTTTTTTGTGGAAACAAAATTTTCAACTAATTTTTTTCGTAAAGAATAAAATCACCCCACAATCGCCACAATCGCTGCTCTTGGCAGGTTTCTCCTTCGACGCTACCACCGAAGCAAAGGAAGCAGAGCTCTGTACGGCCGACGACTGCGTGGGCCTCTTTGCAGCAGGTTGTTGCTCCTCCGAGGACCTCATTCTCTTGACAGCCGTGGGCTGTGGCCGAGATTTGGCACCCGGGGTAGCAGCTACTGCAGAGGTATGCCCAGCAGACGCAGGCACCTGCTTCACGTTCGCTACCTTCTGCTTGTCCACTGGCGACTGCCCAATTGTCACCGCCTTGGCTGTCAGCTTTGGCAATTCGGCAGAAGGTGGATTGACAGAGGGCGGTTGTGCCTTATCGGTCTTCTTGGAGGCCTTTTTACGGGCTCTCTTTCGGGCCGACTTCGACAGTCCCCTGCCTTCTGTCTTTGTGGATTCTGATGTCTGGGACGTCTCAGTACTCAGTTTACCCTTTGGGGGTGCTGAGGGCTTAGACGTCTCAGGCATCAGCTTCCTGGATGTACCGGGGCCATCAGCAGGTTTCTCCTTCTTAGAAGGGACTACCGCCGTGGTCTTAGTACTGGGTCGGGGGATCCTATCAATCAAGAAGTCCCTCTCAATATCATCAGGATAGTTCCTAGAGAACTTCCTAATGAGTTTGAGGTTCCTCTTGATTAACAGGAACTCCTTCCCCGTGATGGAGTCACTGTCCCGTCCAATGTACCGTTTGCAGAAATTTACTGCTCTCCGATACATTTTCTTGGCAGCGATCTTCTTAGCGTCAGCTTGTCTATCAGATAATGGTACCGATGAATCATCCATCTTAACGATGGGAGCCTCATCGGTGCCAGCATCTGCTTCGACAGCCAACTGCCTGAGAAGCCTCGCGACGTCACTGCAGGCCGTGGAGGTTGAGTCGATGTCTTCAACCTCGCCAGGGTTTGCCTCCTTAGTCAGCCGAGAGGACCCTCCTTGCTTCAGAGGAGACACCATGGTTTCTACCGTGTTCATCACCGTGGTTCTAATCACCGTGGTTTCCATGATGTCATCCTCGTCCTACAAGAGCGAGTCATCCCAGAGCTGATTTGGGATGCTCTCCTGACTGAGGCGGAAGGAGCCAGTTTCCTCTAGAAGATCGAGGAGAAGATCCGAGGAGAGATCGTCGAGAGATGGACAATAGGCTAAAGAGAGGTCCAGGGGGATTGCTTGGGTCGTCAACACTTGGGGGGAATCATTGATGTCTGACCTTGTAGAATTCGAGACTGAGGGTGCCAAGGCAGCCACACCAACATCAGTCGAAAAATCGCATTCATTGTTTTGTTTTTTTTTTTTTTTTTTGGGGGGGGGGGGGGGGGGGCTCCATAAAAAAGTGCTGTATGTGAGGATTTGAGGTCGACCATGGCATAGCCTCTTACCATGGCAAGGACTTGGCAACTAAGCCTGAAACACTTGTTGAGGCGCCCAGGTATCAACAAGGCTCCGTTCTAATACAGTCGGTACCCTGACCGTGGAACGCTGATAGGCACGAGGTCGCATGACACCCCAGCGTTAGGGGGGACACTTTAAGAAGGAGTACCCATGCTTCAGATCCATATAACAGCAACGGCGGGTAGTAT